>NW_024608938.1:0-60000 GCF_018296145.1 Oncorhynchus tshawytscha
AAATAGTTTACCATGCCAGGGTAAGCCGACAAGAAACACAGCCCTTATTTCAAGTGTTTTTAAAATCCCCGTGGGGAACATGAATGGTGGAAAAACGATTGGAACCATTTTCCTGTTTGACCGCTAGTTTTTCATGGGTATTATGGCCTCCCATACTTCCGGCGCCGACAGAGATGGCCGCCTCGCTTCACGTTCCTAGGAAACTATGCAGTTTTTTGTTTTTTTACGTGTTATTTCTTACACTAGTACCCCAGGTCATCTTAGGTTTCATTACATACAGCCGAGAAGAACTACTGAATATAAGATCAGCGTCAACTCACCATCAGTACGACCAAGAATATGTTTTTCGCGATGCGGATCCTGTGTTCTGCCTTACAACCAGTGTAACGGAGTGGATCACATGCAGCGACCAAAAAAAAACGACTCAGAAAAAGAGGGAAACGAAGCGGTCTTCTGGTCAGACTCCGGAGACGGGCACACCGTGCACCACTCCCTAGCATTCTTCTTGCCAATGTCCAGTCTCTTGACAACAAGGTTGATGAAATCCGAGCAAGGGTAGCATTCCAGAGGGACATCAGAGACTGTAACGTTCTCTGCTTCACGGAAACATGGCTAACTGGAGAGACGCAATCCGAGCGGTGCAGCCAGCGGGTTTCTCCACGCATCGCACCGACAGAAACAAACATCTTTCTGGTAAGAAGAGGGGCGGGGGCGTATGCCTTATGGCCAACGTGACATGGTGTGATGAAAGAAACATACAGGAACTCAAATCCTTCTGTTCACCTGATTTAGAATTCCTCACAATCAAATGTAGACCGCATTATCTACCAAGAGAATTCTCTTCGATTATAATCACAGCCGTATATCCCCCAAGCAGACACATCGATGGCTCTGAACAAACTTTATTTAACTCTCTGCAAACTGAAACGATTTATCCGGAGGCTGCATTCATTGTAGCTGGGGATTTTAACAAGGCTAATCTGAAAACAAGACTCCCTAAATTTTATCAGCATATCGATTGCGCAACCAGGGTTGGAAAGACCCTGGATCATTGTTACTCTAACTTCCGCGACGCATATAAGGCCCCTGCCCGCCCCCTTTCGGAAAAGCTGACCACGACTCCATTTTGTTGATCCCTGCCTACAGACAGAAACTAAAACAAGAAGCTCCCACGCTGAGGTCTGTCCAACGCTGGTCCGACCAAGCTGACTCCACACCCAAGACTGCTTCCATCACGTGGACTGGGAGATGTTTCGTATTGCGTCAGACAACAACATTGACGAATACGCTGATACGGTGTGCGAGTTCATTAGAACGTGCGTTGAAGATGTCGTTCCCATAGCAACGATTAAAACATTCCCTAACCAGAAACCGTGGATTGATGGCAGCATTCGTGTGAAACTGAAGGCACGAACCACTGCTTTTAATCAGGGCAAGGTGTCTGGTAACATGACTGAATACAAACAGTGCAGCTATTCCCTCCGCAAGACATCCGTCATCATGAAGTGCTTTGAGAGACTAGTCAAGGACCATATCACCTCCACCCTACCTGACACCCTTGACCCACTCCAATTTGCTTACCGCCCAAATAGGTCCACAGACGATGCAATCTCAACCACACTGCACACTGCCCTAACCCATCTGGACAAGAGGAATACCTATGTGAGAATGCTGTTCATCGACTACAGCTCGGCATTCAACACCATAGTACCCTCCAAGCTCGTCATCAAGCTCGAGACCCTGGGTCTCGACCCCGCCCTGTGCAACTGGGTACTGGACTTCCTGACGGGCCGCCCCCAGGTGGTGAGGGTAGGCAACAACATCTCCTCCCCGCTGATCCTCAACACTGGGGCCCCACAAGGGTGCGTTCTGAGCCCTCTCCTGTACTCCCTGTTCACCCACGACTGCGTGGCCATGCACGCCTCCAACTCAATCATCAAGTTTGCGGACGACACAACAGTGGTAGGCTTGATTACCAACAACGACGAGACGGCCTACAGGGAGGAGGTGAGGGCCCTCGGAGTGTGGTGTCAGGAAAATAACCTCACACTCAACGTCAACAAAACTAAGGAGATGATTGTGGACTTCAGGAAACAGCAGAGGGAACACCCCCCCCCCATCCACATCGATGGAACAGTAGTGGAGAGGGTAGCAAGTTTTAAGTTCCTCGGCATACACATCACAGACAAACTGAATTGGTCCACTCACACAGACAGCATCGTGAGGAAGGCGCAGCAGCGCCTCTTCAACCTCAGGAGGCTGAAGAAATTCGGCTTGTCACCAAAAGCACTCACAAACTTCTACAGATGCACAATCGAGAGCATCCTGGCGGGCTGTATCACCGCCTGGTATGGCAACTGCACCGCCCTCAACCGTAAGGCTCTCCAGAGGGTAGTGAGGTCTGCACAACGCATCACCGGGGGGCAAACTACCTGCCCTCCAGGACACCTACACCACCCGATGCTACAGGAAGGCCATAAAGATCATCAAGGACATCAACCACCCGAGCCACTGCCTGTTCACCCCGCTGTCATCCAGAAGGCGAGGTCAGTACAGGTGCATCAAAGCTGGGACCGAGAGACTGAAAAACAGCTTCTATCTCAAGGCCATCAGACTGTTAAACAGCCACCACTAACATTGAGTGGCTACTGCCAACACACTGTCAATGACACTGACTCTACTCCAGCCACTTTAATCATGGGAATTGATGGGAAATGATGTAAATATATCACTAGCCACTTTAAACAATGCTACCTTATATAATGTTACTTACCCTACATTGTTCATCTCATATGCATACGTTGATACTGTACTCTATATCATCGACTGCATCCTTATGTAATACATGTATCACTAGCCACTTTAACTATGCCACTTGGTTTACATACTTATCTCATATGTATATACTGTACTCGATATCATCTACTGTATCTTGCCTATGCTGCTCTGTACCATCACTCATTCATATATCCTTATGTACATATTCTTTAGTCCCTCCTCTCCTGTCTCTCTCCTCCTCTCTCTCTCTCTCTCCTCCTCTCCTGTCTCTCTCTCCTCCTCTCCTGTCTCTCTCTCCTCCTCTCCTGTCTCTCTCTCCTCCTCTCCTGTCTCTCTCTCCTCTCCTGTCTCTCTCTCTCTCTCCTGTCTCTCTCCTCCTCTCCTCTCCTCTCTCCTGTCTCTCTCTCTCTCTCTCTCCTGTCTCTCTCCTCTCTCCTGTCTCTCTCCTCCCTCCTGTCTCTCCTGCCTCCTGTCTCTCTCCTCCTCTCCTCTCCTGTCTCTCTCCTGTCTCTCTCCTCTCTCTCTCCTCCTCTCCTGTCTCTCTCCTGTCTCTCTCTCTCTCTCTCCTCGTCTCTCTCCTCCCTCCTGTCTCTCCTCGTCTCCTGTCTCTCTCCCTCCTCTCCTCTCTCTCTCCTCCTCTCCTGTCTCTCTCCTCTCTCTCCTCCTCTCCTGTCTCTCTCCTCTCTCTCTCCTCCTCTCCTGTCTCTCTCCTCCTCTCTCTCCTCCTCTCCTGTCTCTCTCTCCTCTCTCTCTCCTCCTCTCCTGTCTCTCTCCCTCTCTCTCCTCCTCTCCTGTCTCCTCTCCTCTCTCTCCTGTCTCTCCTCCCTCCTGTCTCTCTCCTCCTCTCGCCTCCTGTCTCTCTCTCTCCTCTCCTCTCCCCTCTCTCTCTCCTCCGCTCCTCCTCTCTCTCCTCCTCTCTCTCCTCTCTCTCTCTCCTCCTCTCCTGTCTCTCTCCTCTCTCTCCCTCCTCTCCTGTCTCTCTCCTCTCTCTCCTGTCTCAATCCTCCCTCCTGTCTCTCCTCCTCTCTTGTCTCTCTCCTCCTCTCCTGTCTCTCTCCCTCCTCTCCTGTCTCTCTCCTCCTCTCTGTCTCTCTCCTCTCTCTCCTGTCTCTCTCCTCCCTCCTGTCTCTCCTCGTCTCCTGTCTCTCTCCTCCTCTCCTCTCTCTCTCTCTCTCCGCTCCTGTCTCTCTCCTCTCTCTCTCCTCCTCTCCTGTCCTCTCTCTCCTCTCTCTCCTCCTCTCCTGTCTCTCTCCTCTCTCTCCTGTCTCTCTCCTCCCTCCTGTCTCTCCTCGTCTCCTGTCTCTCTCTCTCCTCTCCTCTCCTCTCTCCTGTCTCCTCCGCTCCTGTCTCTCTCCTCTCTCTCCTCTCTCTCCTGTCTCAATCCTCCCTCCTGTCTCTCCTCCTCTCCTGTCTCTCTCCTCCTCTCTCTCCCTGTCTCTCTCCTCCCTCCTGTCTCTCTCCTCCCTCCTGTCTCTCTCCTCCCTCCTGTCTCTCTCCCTCCTCTCTGTCTCTCTCCTCTCTCTCCTGTCTCTCTCCTCTCTCTCCTCTCCTCCTCTCCTCCTCTCTCTCCTCCTCTCCTGTCTCTCTCTCCTCTCTCTCTCTCCTCCTCTCCTCCTCTCTCTCCCTCCTCTCCTGTCTCTCTCTCCCTCTCTCTCTCCTCCCTCCTCTCTCTCTCTCTCTCCTCCTCTCCTGTCTCTCTCCTGTCTCTCTCCTCTCTCTCTCCTCCTCTCCTGTCTCTCTCCTCCTCTTCTGTCTCTCTCCTCCCTCCTGTCTCTCTCTCTCCTCTCTCTCTCCTCCCTCCTCTCTCTCTCTCCTCCTCTCCTGTCTCTCTCCTGTCTCTCTCCTCTCTCTCTCTCCTCCTCTCCCTCTCTCTCCTCCTCTTCTGTCTCTCTCCTCCCTCCTGTCTCTCTCCTCCCTCCTGTCTCTCCTCGTCTCCTGTCTCTCTCCTCCTCTCCTGTCTCTCTCCTCCTCCTCCTGTCTCTCTCTTCACCTCTCCTCTCCTTCTCTCTCCTCCTCTCCCGTCTCTCTCCTCCTCTCCCTCTCTCTCTCCTCTCCCTTGTCTCTCTTCTCCTCTCCCCCGTCTCTCTCCTCCTCTCCCGTCTCTCTCCTCCTCTCCCGTCTCTCTCCTCTCTCTCCGTCTCTCTCCTCTCTCCCGTCTCTCTCCTCTCTCTCCTGGCTCTCTCCTCCTCTCCTGGCTCTCTCCTCTCTCTCCTGGCTCTCTCCTCCTCTCCTGTCTCCTCTGCTTTCTCTCCTTCTCTCCTGTCTCTCTCCTCCTCTCCTGTCTCTCTCCTCTCTCCTGTCTCGCTCCTCTCTCCTCTCCTCTGCTTTCTCTCCTTCTCTCCTGTCTCTCTCCTGTCTCTCTCCTCCTCTCCTGTCTCTCTCTCTCCTCTCTCCTGTCTCTCTCCTCTCTCTCCTGTATCTCTCCTCTCCTCTCTCCCTCCTCTCCTGTCTCTCTCCTCTCTCTCTCCTCCTCTCTCCTCCTCTCCTGTCTCTCTCCTCCTCTCCTGTCTCTCTCTCTCCTCTCTCTCCTGTCTCTCTCCTCTCTCTCCTGTATCTCTCTCTCTCCTCTCTCTCCCCTCCTCTCCTGTCTCTCTCCTCTCTCTCTCCCTCCTCTCTCCTCCTCTCCTGTCTCTCTCCTCCTCCTCTCCTGTCTCTCTCCTCTCCTGTCTCTCTCCTCCTCTCTCCTCTCCTGTCTCTCCTCCTCTCCTGTCTCTCTCCCTCTCTCTCCTCCTCCCCCTGTCTCTCTTCACCTCTCTCCTCCTCTCCTGTCTCTCTCCTCCTCTTCTGTCTCTCTCCTCCTCTCCTGTCTCTCTCCTCCTCTCCTGTCTCTCTCCTCTCTCTCTCCTGTCTCTCTCCTCCTCTCCTGTCTCTCTCCTCCTCTCCTGTCTCTCTCCTGTCTCTCTCCTGTCTCTCTCCTGTCTCTCTCTCTCTCTCTCCTGTCTCTCTCCTCCTCTCCTCTCCTGTCTCTCTCCTCTCCTGTCTCTCTCCTCCTCTCCTCTCCTGTCTCTCTCCTCTCCTCCTCCTCTCTCTCCCTCTCTCCTCCTCCCCTCTCTCTCTCTTCACCTCTCTCCTCCTCTCCTGTCTCTCTCCTCCTCTTCTGTCTCTCTCCTCCTCTCCTGTCTCTCTCCTCCTCTTCTGTCTCTCTCCTCCTCTCCTGTCTCTCTCTCTCCTCTCTCTCTCCTGTCTCTCTCCTCCTCTCCTGTCTCTCTCCTGTCTCTCTCCTGTCTCTCTCCTGTCTCTCTCCTCTCTCTCCTGTCTCTCTCTCCTCTCTCTCTCTCTCCTCTCCTGTCTCTCTCCTGTCTCTCTCCTCCTCTCCTGTCTCTCTCCTCCTCTCCTGTCTCTCTCCTCCTCTCCTGTCTCTCTCCTCCTCTCCTGTCTCTCTCCTCCTCTCCTGTCTCTCTCCTCCTCTCCTGTCTCTCTCCTCCTCTCCTGTCTCTCTCCTCTCTCGCTCCTCTCTCTCCTGTCTCTCTCCACCTCTCCTGTCCACCTCTCCTGTCCCTCTCCTGCAAATATTGACTCTTTGCATCAACTTCACGTAATTGTCAATAAAAGCCTTTGACACTTATGAAATGCTTGTAATTATACTTCAGTATTCCATAGTAACATCTGACAACAATATCTAAAGACACTGAAGCAGCAAACGTTGTGGAAATTAATATTTGTGTCATTTTCAAAACTTTTGGCCACGCCTGTACACATGCCTGATATCAGCAGACAGTAGTATAGGGCTGGTCCTGTATGGGACTGTACCCAAATCATACCCACCCAGACTCTAACCCGACTCTAACCCCAGACACAAGTCAGCTAATTACACCAGTAAACTCCCACTCTCAGACACTCCAGGGCTCTGTCCTCACTCTCAGACACTCCAGGGCTCTGTCCTCACTCTCAGTCACTCCAGGGCTCTGTCCTCACTCTCAGTCACTCCAGGGCTATGTCCCAAATAGAACCCTCACACTCAGTCACTTCCAGGGCTCTTTCCTCACTCTCAGTCACTCCAGGGCTCTGTCCTCACTCTCAGTCACTCCAGGGCTCTGTCCCAAATGGAACCCTCACACTCAGTCACTTCAGGGCTCTGTCCTCACTCTCAGTCACTCCAGGGCTCTGTCCTCACTCTCAGACACTCCAGGGCTCTGTCCCAAATAGAACCCTCACACTCAGTCACTCCAGGGCTCTGTCCTCACTCTCAGTCACTTCAGGGCTCTGTCCTCACTCTCAGTCACTCCAGGGCTCTGTCCTCACTCTCAGTCACTCCAGGGCTCTGTCCCAAATGGAACCCTCACACTCAGTCACTTCAGGGCTCTGTCCTCACTCTCAGTCACTCCAGGGCTCTGTCCTCACTCTCAGACACTCCAGGGCTCTGTCCCAAATAGAACCCTCACACTCAGTCACTCCAGGGCTCTGTCCTCACTCTCAGACACTCCAGGGCTCTGTCCCAAATAGAACCCTCACACTCAGTCACTCCAGGGCTCTGTCCTCACTCTCAGTCACTCCAGGGTTCTGTCCCAAATAGAACCCTCACACTCAGTCACTTCAGGGCTCTGTCCTCACTCTCAGTCACTCCAGGGCTCTGTCCTCACTCTCAGTCACTCCAGGGCTCTGTCCCAAATGGAACCCTCACACTCAGTCACTTCAGGGCTCTGTCCTCACTCTCAGTCACTCCAGGGCTCTGTCCTCACTCTCAGACACTCCAGGGCTCTGTCCCAAATAGAACCCTCACACTCAGTCACTCCAGGGCTCTGTCCCAAATAGAACCCTCACACTCAGTCACTTCAAGGCTCTGTCCTCACTCTCAGTCACTCCAGGGCTCTGTCCTCACTCTCAGTCACTTCAGGGCTCTGTCCTCACTCTCAGTCACTCCAGGGCTCTGTCCTCACTCTCAGTCACTCCAGGGCTCTGTCCCAAATGGAACCCTCACACTCAGTCACTTCAGGGCTCTGTCCTCACTCTCAGTCACTCCAGGGCTCTGTCCTCACTCTCAGACACTCCAGGGCTCTGTCCCAAATAGAACCCTCACACTCAGTCACTCCAGGGCTCTGTCCCAAATGGAACCCTCACACTCAGTCACTCCAGGGCTCTGTCCCAAATAGAACCCTCACACTCAGTCACTTCAGGGCTCTGTCCTCACTCTCAGTCACTCCAGGGCTCTGTCCTCACTCTCAGTCACTCCAGGGCTCTGTCCCAAATGGAACCCTCACATTCAGTCACTCCAGGGCTCTGAACCCTCACTCTCAGACACTCCAGGGCTCTGTCCCAAATAGAACCCTCACACTCAGTCACTCCAGGGCTCTGTCCCAAATAGAACCCTCACACTCAGTCACTCCAGGGCTCTGTCCCAAATAGAACCCTCACACTCAGTCACTCCAGGGCTCTGTCCTCACTCTCAGACACTCCAGGGCTCTGTCCCAAATAGAACCCTCACTCTCAGTCACTCCAGGGCTCTGTCCCAAATCGAACCCTCACACTCAGTCACTCCAGGGCTCTGTCCCAAATAGAACCCTCACTCTCAGTCACTCCAGGGCTCTGTTCTCACTCAGTCACTCCAGAGCTCTGTTCCAAATGGAACCCCATTCACTATAATGCTCTACTTTTACAATACTGACTGTCATTATAACTACATCATTACAGTGTTGTTAAGGGAACGAGTGTGTGTGTGAACTCTGGGTGTCAGCAGAAACACTAAGATCTGTCTCACTGTTCGACGCTTTGTCTGCGTGTCTCATATGCACACACCAACACACACAGAGAGAGAGAGAGAGAGAGAGAGAGAGACACACACAAACAAACACATGCTCTGAGCCTAATCAGGCTGAGCCACTAAGAAGCATGCAGTGAGAGTGTTAGTGTTGCAGTGTGTGTGTGCTGCAGTGTGTGTGTGTGTGTTGCAGTGTGTGTGTCTGTGTGGAACAGAGCTGCTGTTGTCTAGGGGAAAACAACAGGGTCATTTTACGTAACAACGCTTTAATCTCCTAGTTACCTTTTTACTGCTCTGTGTTCTGATTATCTACGACCGGTTCTGTCTGGCTGGGGCTGCCCTCTCTCTGTGCGAACAGGGCTGTTCTTGCCCCGTGTGTACGAATATACAATGTGTGGTGTGGCCAGTGGGTAACTTGAGGACACTCTCTGAGAGAACAGTAATGACCCGTGTGTGTGTGTGTGTGTGTGTGTGTGTGTGTGTGTGTGTGTGTGTGTGTGTGTGTGTGTAAACGTGTCCCAAAAATAATGGCACTGTCTCTATGCACACTGACAGGACACAACACACTGACAGGACTCTACACACCCAACACACTGACAGGACCCTACACACTGACAGGACTCTACACACTGACAGGACTCTACACACCCAACACACCGACAGGACTCTACACACCGACAGGACTCTACACACTGACAGGACCCTACACACTGACAGGACTCTACACACTGACAGGACTCTACACACCGACAGGACTCTACACACCGACAGGACTCTACACACCCAACACACTGACAGGACTCTACACACTGACAGGACTCTACACACCCAACACACTGACAGGACTCTACACACTGACAGGACTCTACACACTGACAGGACTCTACACACTGACAGGACCCAACACACTGACAGGACTCTACACACTGACAGGACTCTACACACCCAACACACTGACAGGACTCTACAAACTGACAGGACCCAACACACTGACAGGACTCTACACACTGACAGGACTCTACACACCGACAGGACTCTACACACCCAACACACCGACAGGGCTCTACACACCCAACACATTGACAGGACTCTACACACTGACAGGACTCTACACACCCAACACACCGACAGGACTCTACACACTGACAGGACCCTACACACTGACAGGACTCTACACACTGACAGGACTCTACACACTGACAGGACTCTACACACTGACAGGACCCAACACACTGACAGGACTCTACACACTGACAGGACTCTACACACTGACAGGACTCTACACACTGACAGGACCCAACACACTGACAGGACTCTACACACTGACAGGACTCTACACACCGACAGGACTCTACACACCGACAGGACTCTACACACCGACAGGACTCTACACACTGACAGGACTCTACACACCGACAGGACTCTACACACTGACAGGACTCTACACACCGACAGGACTCTACACACTGACAGGACTCTACACACCGACAGGACTCTACACACTGACAGGACTCTACACACCGACAGGACTCTACACACTGACAGGACTCTACACACTCACATTTTGGATGTGATGTTTGGAACGTGGTAGTGAGTGTTGCAAACGAGGACAGACGATTTTTACGCGCTTCAGCACTCGGCTGTCCTGTTCTGTGAGCTTGTGTGTCCTACCACTTTGCGGCTGAGCCGTTGTTTCTCCTAGACGTTTCCACTTCACAATAACAGCACTTACAGTTGACCAGAGCAGCTCTAGCAGGAAAAGACATTTGACGAACTGACTTGATAGAAAGGTGGCATCCTATGACGGTGCCACGTTGAAATTCACTGAGCTTTTCAGTACAGGCCATTTAACTGACAATGTTTGTCTAAGGAGATTGCATGGCTGTGTGCTCAATCTTATACACCTGACAGCAAACAGGTGTGTCTGAAATAGTCTAATCCACTAATTTGAAGGGGTGTCCACATACTTTTGGCCATGTAGTGTGTCAACCTCTATCACTCCAGTATCCCTGCACATTGTAAATATGGTATTGGAACTGTCCCTGTATAAAGCTTCTTTACTTTCTCCTCTTCTTGATTTCTGGTGTTTTTCTTTCTACCTTGTTATTTTCAGTACTACATTGTTGGTGTCAGAGTCGGTAAGAAAAAGGCATTTCACTGTACTTGTGCAGGTGACGTTAAAACTTCAACTTGTACGGTTGAATGTGGCCCTGTGTATATGAGGCTGTGTGTCAGAGTGTAGGGTTGAATGTGGCCCTGTGTATATGAGGCTGTGTGTCAGAGTGTAGGGTTGAATGGGCCCTGTGTATATGAGGCTGTGTGTCAGAGTGTAGGGTTGAATGTGGCCCTGTGTGTCAGAGTGTAGGGTTGAATGTGGCCCTGTGTATATGAGGCTGTGTGTCAGAGTGTAGGTTTGAATGTGGCCCTGTGTATATGAGGCTGTGTGTCAGAGTGTAGGGTTGAATGTGCCCTGTGTGTATGAGGCTGTGTGTCAGAGTGTAGGGTTGAATGTGCCCTGTGTGTCAGAGTGTAGGGTTGAATGTGGCCTGTGTATATGAGGCTGTGTGTCAGAGTGTAGGGTTGAATGTGGCCCTGTGTATATGAGGCTGTGTGTCAGAGTGTAGGGTTGAATGGGCCCTGTGTGTCAGAGTGTAGGGTTGAATGTGGCCTGTGTATATGAGGCTGTGTGTCAGAGTGTAGGGTTGAATGGGCCCTGTGTATATGAGGCTGTGTGTCAGAGTGTAGGGTTGAATGTGCCCTGTGTATATGAGGCTGTGTGTCAGAGTGTAGGGTTGAATGTGGCCTGTGTATATGAGGCTGTGTGTCAGAGTGTAGGGTTGAATGTGGCCCTGTGTATATGAGGCTGTGTGTCAGAGTGTAGGGTTGAATGGGCCCTGTGTATATGAGGCTGTGTGTCAGAGTGTAGGGTTGAATGTGGCCCTGTGTATATGAGGCTGTGTGTCAGAGTGTAGGGTTGAATGGGCCCTGTGTGTCAGAGTGTAGGGTTGAATGTGGCCTGTGTATATGAGGCTGTGTGTCAGAGTGTAGGGTTGAATGGGCCCTGTGTGTCAGAGTGTAGGGTTGAATGTGGCCTGTGTATATGAGGCTGTGTGTCAGAGTGTAGGGTTGAATGGGCCCTGTGTATATGAGGCTGTGTGTCAGAGTGTAGGGTTGAATGTGCCCTGTGTATATGAGGCTGTGTGTCAGAGTGTAGGGTTGAATGTGGCCTGTGTATATGAGGCTGTGTGTCAGAGTGTAGGGTTGAATGGGCCCTGTGTATATGAGGCTGTGTGTCAGAGTGTAGGGTTGAATGTGCCCTGTGTGTCAGAGTGTAGGGTTGAATGTGGCCTGTGTATATGAGGCTGTGTGTCAGAGTGTAGGGTTGAATGTGGCCCTGTGTATATGAGGCTGTGTGTCAGAGTGTAGGGTTGAATGTGGCCCTGTGTATATGAGGCTGTGTGTCAGAGTGTAGGGCTGAATGTGGCCTGTGTATATGAGGCTGTGTGTCAGAGTGTAGGGTTGAATGTGCCCTGTGTGTCAGAGTGTAGGGTTGAATGTGGCCTGTGTATATGAGGCTGTGTGTCAGAGTGTAGGGTTGAATGTGCCCTGTGTGTCAGAGTGTAGGGTTGAATGTGGCCTGTGTATATGAGGCTGTGTGTCAGAGTGTAGGGTTGAATGTGGCCCTGTGTATATGAGGCTGTGTGTCAGAGTGTAGGGTTGAATGGGCCCTGTGTATATGAGGCTGTGTGTCAGAGTGTAGGGTTGAATGTGGCCTGTGTATATGAGGCTGTGTGTCAGAGTGTAGTGTAGGGATTGAATGTGGCCCTGTGTATATGAGATTGTGTGTCAGAGTGTAGGGTTGAATGTGGCCCTGTGTATATGAGGCTGTGTGTCAGAGTGTAGGGTTGAATGTGGCCTGTGTATATGAGGCTGTGTGTCAGAGTGTAGGGTTGAATGTGGCCCTGTGTATATGAGGCTGTGTGTCAGAGTGTAGGGCTGAATGTGGCCTGTGTATATGAGGCTGTGTGTCAGAGTGTAGGGTTGAATGTGCCCTGTGTGTCAGAGTGTAGGGTTGAATGTGGCCTGTGTATATGAGGCTGTGTGTCAGAGTGTAGGGTTGAATGGGCCCTGTGTATATGAGGCTGTGTCAGAGTGTAGGGTTGAATGGGCCCTGTGTATATGAGGCTGTGTGTCAAAGTGTAGGGTTGAATGTGCCCTGTGTATATGAGGCTGTGTGTCAGAGTGTAGGGTTGAATGTGCCCTGTGTGTCAGAGTGTAGGGTTGAATGTGGCCTGTGTATATGAGGCTGTGTGTCAGAGTGTAGGGTTGAATGTGGCCCTGTGTATATGAGGCTGTGTGTCAGAGTGTAGGGCTGAATGTGGCCTGTGTATATGAGGCTGTGTGTCAGAGTGTAGGATTGAATGTGCCCTGTGTGTCAGAGTGTAGGGTTGAATGTGGCCTGTGTATATGAGGCTGTGTGTCAGAGTGTAGGGTTGAATGTGGCCCTGTGTATATGAGGCTGTGTGTCAGAGTGTAGGGTTGAATGGGCCCTGTGTATATGAGGCTGTGTGTCAGAGTGTAGGGTTGAATGTGGCCTGTGTATATGAGGCTGTGTGTCAGAGTGTAGGGTTGAATGTGGCCCTGTGTATATGAGGCTGTGTGTCAGAGTGTAGGGTTGAATGTGGCCCTGTGTATATGAGGCTGTGTGTCAGAGTGTAGGGTTGAATGTGGCCTGTGTATATGAGGCTGTGTGTCAGAGTGTAGGGTTGAATGTGGCCCTGTGTATATGAGGCTGTGTGTCAGAGTGTAGGGCTGAATGTGGCCTGTGTATATGAGGCTGTGTGTCAGAGTGTAGGGTTGAATGTGCCCTGTGTGTCAGAGTGTAGGGTTGAATGTGGCCTGTGTATATGAGGCTGTGTGTCAGAGTGTAGGGTTGAATGGGCCCTGTGTATATGAGGCTGTGTGTCAGAGTGTAGGGTTGAATGGGCCCTGTGTATATGAGGCTGTGTGTCAGAGTGTAGGGTTGAATGTGCCCTGTGTATATGAGGCTGTGTGTCAGAGTGTAGGGTTGAATGGGCCCTGTGTATATGAGGCTGTGTGTCAGAGTGTAGGGTTGAATGGGCCCTGTGTATATGAGGCTGTGTGTCAGAGTGTAGGGTTGAATGTGGCCCTGTGTATATGAGGCTGTGTGTCAGAGTGTACGGTTGAATGTGGCCTGTGTATATGAGGCTGTGTGTCAGAGTGTAGGGTTGAATGTGCCCTGTGTATATGAGGCTGTGTGTCAGAGTGTAGGGTTGAATGTGGCCTGTGTATATGAGGCTGTGTGTCAGAGTGTAGGGTTGAATGGGCCCTGTGTATATGAGGCTGTGTGTCAGAGTGTAGGGTTGAATGGGCCCTGTGTATATGAGGCTGTGTGTCAGAGTGTAGGGTTGAATGTGCCCTGTGTATATGAGGCTGTGTGTCAGAGTGTAGGGTTGAATGTGGCCTGTGTATATGAGGCTGTGTGTCAGAGTGTAGGGTTGAATGTGGCCCTGTGTATATGAGGCTGTGTGTCAGAGTGTAGGGTTGAATGGGCCCTGTGTATATGAGGCTGTGTGTCAGAGTGTAGGGTTGAATGTGCCCTGTGTATATGAGGCTGTGTGTCAGAGTGTAGGGTTGAATGTGCCCTGTGTGTCAGAGTGTAGGTTTGAATGTGCCCTGTGTGTCAGAGTGTAGGGTTGAATGTGCCCTGTGTGTCAGAGTGTAGGGTTGAATGTGGCCTGTGTATATGAGGCTGTGTGTCAGAGTGTAGGGTTGAATGTGCCCTGTGTATATGAGGCTGTGTGTCAGAGTGTAGGGTTGAATGGGCCTTGTGTATATGAGGCTGTGTGTCAGAGTGTAGGGTTGAATGTGCCCTGTGTATATGAGGCTGTGTGTCAGAGTGTAGGGTTGAATGTGCCCTGTGTGTCAGAGTGTAGGGTTGAATGTGCCCTGTGTGTCAGAGTGTAGGGTTGAATGTGCCCTGTGTGTCAGAGTGTAGGGTTGAATGTGCCCTGTGTATATGAGGCTGTGTGTCAGAGTGTAGGTTTGAATGGGCCCTGTGTATATGAGGCTGTGTGTCAGAGTGTAGGGTTGAATGTGCCCTGTGTGTCAGAGTGTAGGGTTGAATGTGCCCTGTGTGTCAGAGTGTAGGATTGAATGTGCCCTGTGTGTCAGAGTGTAGGGTTGAATGTGCCCTGTGTATATGAGGCTGTGTGTCAGAGTGTAGGTTTGAATGGGCCCTGTGTATATGAGGCTGTGTGTCAGAGTGTAGGGTTGAATGGGCCCTGTGTATATGAGGCTGTGTGTCAGAGTGTAGGGTTGAATGGGCCCTGTGTATATGAGGCTGTGTGTCAGAGTGTAGGGTTGAATGGGCCCTGTGTATATGAGGCTGTGTGTCAGAGTGTAGTGTTGAATGTGGCCCTGTGTATATGAGGCTGTGTGTCAGAGTGTACGGTTGAATGTGGCCTGTGTATATGAGGCTGTGTGTCAGAGTGTAGGGTTGAATGTGCCCTGTGTATATGAGGCTGTGTGTCAGAGTGTAGGGTTGAATGTGGCCTGTGTATATGAGGCTGTGTGTCAGAGTGTAGGGTTGAATGGGCCCTGTGTATATGAGGCTGTGTGTCAGAGTGTAGGGTTGAATGTGCCCTGTGTATATGAGGCTGTGTGTCAGAGTGTAGGGTTGAATGTGGCCTGTGTATATGAGGCTGTGTGTCAGAGTGTAGGGTTGAATGTGGCCCTGTGTATATGAGGCTGTGTGTCAGAGTGTAGGGTTGAATGGGCCCTGTGTATATGAGGCTGTGTGTCAGAGTGTAGGGTTGAATGTGCCCTGTGTATATGAGGCTGTGTGTCAGAGTGTAGGGTTGAATGTGCCCTGTGTGTCAGAGTGTAGGTTTGAATGTGCCCTGTGTGTCAGAGTGTAGGGTTGAATGTGCCCTGTGTGTCAGAGTGTAGGGTTGAATGTGCCCTGTGTATATGAGGCTGTGTGTCAGAGTGTAGGGTTGAATGGGCCTTGTGTATATGAGGCTGTGTGTCAGAGTGTAGGGTTGAATGTGCCCTGTGTATATGAGGCTGTGTGTCAGAGTGTAGGGTTGAATGTGCCCTGTGTGTCAGAGTGTAGGGTTGAATGTGCCCTGTGTGTCAGAGTGTAGGGTTGAATGTGCCCTGTGTGTCAGAGTGTAGGGTTGAATGTGCCCTGTGTATATGAGGCTGTGTGTCAGAGTGTAGGTTTGAATGGGCCCTGTGTATATGAGGCTGTGTGTCAGAGTGTAGGGTTGAATGGGCCCTGTGTATATGAGGCTGTGTGTCAGAGTGTAGGGTTGAATGGGCCCTGTGTATATGAGGCTGTGTGTCAGAGTGTAGGGTTGAATGGGCCCTGTGTATATGAGGCTGTGTGTCAGAGTGTAGGGTTGAATGTGCCCTGTGTATATGAGGCTGTGTGTCAGAGTGTAGGGTTGAATGTGCCCTGTGTATATGAGGCTGTGTGTCAGAGTGTAGGGTTGAATGTGCCCTGTGTATATGAGGCTGTGTGTCAGAGTGTAGGGTTGAATGGGCCCTGTGTATATGAGGCTGTGTGTCAGAGTGTAGGGTTGAATGGGCCCTGTGTATATGAGGCTGTGTGTCAGAGTGTAGGGTTGAATGTGGCCCTGTGTATATGAGGCTGTGTGTCAGAGTGTAGGGTTGAATGTGCCCTGTGTGTCAGAGTGTAGGGTTGAATGTGGCCTGTGTATATGAGGCTGTGTGTCAGAGTGTAGGGTTGAATGTGCCCTGTGTGTCAGAGTGTAGGGTTGAATGTGGCCTGTGTATATGAGGCTGTGTGTCAGAGTGTAGGGTTGAATGTGCCCTGTGTGTCAGAGTGTAGGGTTGAATGTGGCCTGTGTATATGAGGCTGTGTGTCAGAGTGTAGGGTTGAATGTGCCCTGTGTGTCAGAGTGTAGGGTTGAATGTGGCCCTGTGTATATGAGGCTGTGTGTCAGTGGCTGGTGCAACAATCACTAACCAGCCTCCCATTGTCCTCCCCTTCTCTCTACTCCCCCCTCTCTCTCTCTCTACTCACCCCTCTTTCTCTCTACTCCCCTCTCTCTCTCTACTCACCCCTCTTTCTCTCTACTCACCCCTCTCTTTCTCTCAATTCTACTCCCGCTATATTCCTTGTCACCTTCTCAAAACCCATTTCTGATCCAATTGGTTTTGAGGAGACGAGAGGGGACGTGAGGAGTATGAGATGTTCACAAATACTGGTCACTAACCCCCTCTCTCCTCTCTAACCCATCTTCATCCTCCACCACTCTGCTCTCCTCTTACCCATCCTCATCTCTCCTCTTACCCATCCTCATCTCTCCTCTCACCCATCCTCATCTCTCCTCTCACCCATCCTCATCTCTCCTCTTACCCATCCTCATCTCTCCTCTCACACATCCTCATCTCTCCTCTTACCCATCCTCAACCACTCTCCTCTTACCCATCCTCAACCACTCTCCTCTTACCCATCCTCATCTCTCCTCTTACCCATCCTCAACCACTCTCCTCTTACCCATCCTCAACCACTCTCCTCTTACTCATCCTCAACCACTCTCCTCTTACCCATCCTCAACCACTCTCCTCTTACCCATCCTCAACCACTCTCCTCTTACCCATCCTCAACCACTCTCCTCTTACCCATCCTCATCTCTCCTCTTACGCATCCTCATCTCTCCTCTCACCCATCCTCCTCTCTCCTCTTACCCATCCTCATCCTCCACCCCTCCATTCCTTCTCTCTCCTCTTACCCATCCTCATCTCTCCTCTCACCCATCCTCATCTCTCCTCTCACCCATCCTCATCTCTCCTCTCACCCATCCTCATCTCTCCTCTTACCCATCCTCATCCTCCACCCCTCCATTCCTTCTCTCTCCTCTTACCCATCCTCATCTCTCCTCTTACCCATCCTCCTCTCTCCTCTTACCCATCCTCATCTCTCCTCTCACCCATCCTCATCTCTCCTCACCCATCCTCATCTCTCCTCTCACCCATCCTCATCTCTCCTCTCACCCATCCTCATCTCTCCTCTTACCCATCCTCATCTCTCCTCTCACCCATCCTCCTCTCTCCTCTCACCCATCCTCATCCTCCACCCCTCCATTCCTTCTCTCTCCTCTTACCCATCCTCCACCCCTCCATTCCTCCTGTCTCCTCTTACCCATCCTCATCTCTCCTCTCACCCATCCTCCTCTCTCCTCTTACCCATCCTCATCCTCCACCCCTCCATTCCTCCTGTCTCCTCTTACCCATCCTCAACCCCTCCATTCCTCCTCTTACCCATCCTCATCCTCCACCCCTCCATTCCTTCTCTCTCTGCTGTGCCAGATGGATTGAACAGTATCTACTGTTATTGAAGAGGTCTGACAGTCCATCATCCCCCAGACAGTCCTTCCCCCCCAGACAGTCCATCATCCCCCAGACAGTCCTTCCCCCCAGACAGTCCTTCCCCCCAGACAGTCCCTCCCCCCCAGACAGTCCTCCCCCCCGACAGTCCTCCCCCCCCAGACAGTCCCCCCCCCAGACAGTCCCTCCCCCCCAGACAGTCCCTCCCCCAGACAGTCCCTCCCCCAGACAGTCCCTCCCCCCAGACAGTCCTCCCCCCAGACAGTCCCTCCCCCAGACAGTCCTTCCCCCACAGACAGTCCCTCACCCCCAGACAGTCCTTCCCCCGACAGTCCCCCCCCAGACAGTCCCCCCCCCAGACAGTCCCTCCCCCCAGACAGTCCCTCCCCCCAGACAGTCCCCACCCCCAGACAGTCCCTCCCCCCAGACAGTCCTTCCCCCAGACAGTCCTTCCACCCCCTCAACTCTCCATCTTTAACCTCCATTAGAAAATGGACATCTCAAAACAAAAACAGAACTTTAAAATAAATCATAACAAAGAGACCGAGGTTTGGTCATTGAGATAAACACTTAGTTCATCTTGTCTTTATTTCTACAGCTGTACAGAGCTCTCTCTCTCTCACACACACAGTCATCATTAGAAAATATACAAACTATAAATGAAACGTTTAGGTCTACATCGCAACCCACTGGATATAACAACACACTGATATTACAGTGGTATGATCAACAACAACATGACATCATTCATCATCTTCCTCCTCCTCTTCGTCGCTGATGACGTATTTCTTTGCCTTCTTGGGTTCCACCTCCTCCTCCTCATCCTCCTCAGCCTTCCTCTTCCCTGAACTCTCCCCTTCCTACAGAGAGGGGAGAAAAGAGGGGGGAGAAAACAAAGGGGGGGAGAAAACAAAGAGGGGAGAGAGAAAGGGGGAAACAAAGAGGGGGAGAAAGAAAGATGGGGGAAACAAAGAGGGGAGAAAGAAAGAGGGGGAGAAAGAGGGGGAAGAAAGAGGGGGAGAGAGAAAGGGGGAGAAAGAAAGAGGGGGAGAAAGAAAGAGGGGGAAACAAAGGGGGGGAGAGAGAAAGGGGGAGAAAGAAAGAGGGGGAGAGAAAGAGGGGGAAACAAAGAGGGGAGAAAGAAAGATGGGGAAACAAAGAGGGGGAAACAAAGAGGGGGAAACAGAGGGGGAGAAAGAAAGAGGGGGGAAAGAAAGGGGAGAAAGAGGGGGAGAAAGAAGAGGGGAGAAAGAAAGAGGGGGAGAAAGAAAGAGGGGGAGAAAGAAAGAGGGGGAGAAAGAAAGAGGGGGAGAAAGAAAGAGGGGAGAAAGAAAGAGGGGGGAAAGAAAGAGGGGGAGAAAGAAAGAGGGGGGAGAAAGAAAGAGGGGGAGAAAGAAAGAGGGGGAGAAAGAGGGGGAGAAAGAAAGAGGGGGAGAAAGAAAGAGGGGGAAACAAAGAGGGGGAGAAAGAAAGATGGGGGAGAAAGAAAGAGGGGAGAAAGAAAGAGGGGGAGAAAGAGGGGGAGAAAGAAAGAGGGGAGAAAGAAAGAGGGGGAGAAAGAAAGAGGGGGGAGAAAGAAAGAGGGGGAGAAAGAAAGAGGGGGAGAAAGAAAGAGGGGGAGAAAGAAAGAGGGGGAGAAAGAAAGAGGGGGAGAAAGAAAGAGGGGGAGAAAGAAAGAGGGGGAGAAAGAGGGGGAGAAAGAAAGGGAGAAAGAAAAGGGGGGGAGAAAGAGGGGGAGAAAGAAAGAGGGGAGAAAGAAAGAGGGGGAGAAAGAAAGAGGGGGAGAAAGAGGGGGAGAAAGAAAGGGGGGAGAAAGAGGGGGAGAAAGAAAGAGGGGGAGAGAAAGAAAGAGGGGGGAGAAAGAGGGGGAGAAAGAAAGAGGGGGAGAAAGAGGGGGAGAAAGAAAGAGGGGGAGAAAGAAAGAGGGGAGAAAGAAAGAGGGGGAGAAACAAAGAGGGGGAGAAAGAAAGAGGGGGAGAAAGAAAGAGGGGGGAAAAGAAAGAGGGGGGAGAAAACAAAGAGGGGGAGAAAGAAAGAGGGGGAGAAAACAAGAGGGGGAGAGAAAACAAAGAGGGGGAGAGAGAGACAGGAAAAATGTGATTTGACTCACTTCAGATCTGCCTCAAAGTGCTTTTTAGCTGAACTAGATTCCTATATGTAGTGATTCACAATGTCTCCTGCTGGTAGATCATAGGACTGCACCATCTGTCACCTCTGTCATCTCTCCTCTGTACTAACACCTGTGTGTGTGTCTCACCTCGTCAGAGTCTAGTTTCTTGGCCTTGAGCAGTCTCTGGGCTTTATCATCATCAGAACCCTCATCACTGTCAGACGAGTAGATCCGAGCACGCTCCTCTATATGGAGAGAGGAGAGGGACAGAAGAGAGAGGGGGACGGAGGAGAGGAGGGGGACGGAGGAGAGGAGAGACGGAGGAGAGGAGAGTGGCGGAGAGACGGAGGAGAGGAGAGTGGAGGAGAGACGGAGGAGAGGAGAGTGGAGGAGAGACGGAGGAGAGGAGAGTGGAGGGACGGAGGAGAGGAGAGTGGAGGAGGGACGGAGGAGGGACGGAGGAGATGGGAGAGTGGAGGAGAGACGGAGGAGAGGAGAGTGGAGGAGAGACGGAGGAGAGAGGAGTGGGAGGAGAGACGGAGGAGAGGAGAGAAGGAGAGACGGAGGAGAGACGGAGGAGAGGAGGAGAGAGGAGGAGACGGAGGAGAGAGGGAGGGAGAGAGAGGAGAGGAAGGTGACGGAAGAGAAGACGGAAGAGAGGGGAAAGGGACGGAGGAGAAGAGGGGGACGGAAGACGGAAGAGAAAAGAGATGGAAGAGAGGAGAGGAGGGGGACGGAGGAGAGGAGGGGGACAGAAGAGAGGAGGGAAGAGAACACATTAAAATGAGCAAATACAAACACTTTCGCTGTGTCCTCAGCCCTTGTCCTCCTCCCTTGTATTTGATCTGGACGTGTCTCTGTTTAGATATGGTGTGTGTGTCCTCACCCCTCAGCCCTCCTCATCCTCCTCCTCCTCCCTTGTATTTGATCTGGACGTGTCTCTGTTTAGATATGGTGTGTGTGTCCTCACCCCTCAGCCCTCCTCCTCCTCCTCCTCCTCCCTTGTATTTGATCTGGACGTGTCTCTGTTTCCTCCTCCCTCCCTTGTATTTGAGATATGGTGTGTGTGTCCTCACCCCTCAGCCCTCCTCCTCCTCCCTTGTATTTGATCTGGACGTGTCTCTGTTTAGATATGGTGTGTGTGTCCTCACCCCTCAGCCCTCCTCCTCCTCCCTTGTATTTGATCTGGACGTGTCTCTGTTTAGATATGGTGTGTGTGTCCTCACCCCTCAGCCCTCCTCCTCCTCCCTTGTATTTGATCTGGACGTGTCTCTGTTTAGATATGGTGTGTGTGTCCTCATCCCCTCAGCCCTCCTCCTCCTCCTCCTCCCTTGTATTTGATCTGGACGTGTCTCTGTTTAGATATGGTGTGTGTGTCCTCACCCCTCAGCCCTCCTCCTCCTCCTCCTCCCTTGTATTTGATCTGGACGTGTCTCTGTTTAGATATGGTGTGTGTGTCCTCACCCCTCAGCCCTGTTTAGATATGGTGTGTGTCCCCTCCTCCTCCTCCTCCCTTGTATTTGATCTGGACGTGTCTCTGTTTAGATATGGTGTGTGTGTCCTCACCCCTCAGCCCTCCTCCTCCTCCTCCTCCTCCTCCCTTGTATTTGATCTGGACGTGTCTCTGTTTAGATATGGTGTGTGTGTCCTCACCCCTCCTCCTCCTCCCTTGTATTTGATCTGGACGTGTCTCTGTTTAGATATGGGTGTGTGTCCTCACCCCTCAGCTCCTCCTCCTCCTCCTCCTCCTCCTCCCTTGTATTTGATCTGGACGTGTCTCTGTTTAGATATGGTGTGTGTGTCCTCACCCCTCAGCCCTCCAGCCCCTCCTCCTCCCTTGTATTTGCTCTTGATGGCAGCCAGGCTGACCGACTCGTCGCCCTCCTCATCGTCGTCATAGCGATCGGGCTCCAGGTAACCGGCGCTCAGCCCTCGTTGGTGCTGCTTCTCTCTCATCCGCCGCTGTTGTCCTCACGACGGATAGACGCACGCAGACGCTCCTCCTCTTTCTGTAGTGGAGGGTCAACATTTTAACCCCTCAAATATAGTAGACTGTAATCAGCAACAGAAGCCCAGTCGGTGCTTCTAGAAACAACAGAAAGTCTGTCTCGTCTCGACTGTCGTTATTAAACTGAACAAAAATATAAACCTCAACATGTAAAGTGTTGGTCCCATGTTTTTAAATGAGCTGATATGATTCAAGAAATGTTCCATATTCACAAAAAGTTTATTTCTCTCAAATGTTGTCCACAAATGTATTTACATCCCTGTTAGTGAGAATTTCTCTTTTGCCAAGATAATCCATCCACCTGACAGCTGTGGCATATCAAGAAGCTGATTGAACAGCATGAATATGATATGATGAACAGATGTCTCAAGTTTTGAGGGATCGGGAAATTGGCATGCTAGCTGCAGGAATGTCCTGAGAATTTGATGTTAATTTCTCTACCATCAAGCACCTCCGTAACATCGTCTTAGAGAATTTGGCAGTACGTCCAACCGGCCTTACAACCGCACCAGCCCAGGACCTTCACATCAGACTTCTTCACCTGCGGGATCGTCTGAAACCTGCCACCCAGACAAACTGTTGAAACTGTGGGTTTGTACAACAGTTCTGTACAAACGGTCAGAAACCGTCTCGGGGAAGCTCATCTGAGTGTTCGTCATCCTCACCAGGGTCTTGACTTGACTGCAGTTCAGTTGTAACCGACTTCAGTGGACAAATGCTCCACTTCGACGGCCACTGGCACACAGGAGTTTCAGCCGTACCAGGCAGATGGCACACAGGAGTTTCAGCTGTACCAGGCAGATGGCACACAGGAGTTTCAACTGTACCAGGCAGATAGCAGACAGCGTGTGTGGTGTTGTGTGGGCGAGCAGTTTGCTGATGTCAACGTTGTGAACAGAGGACACACACCATGATGGTATGGGGCAGGCATAAACTATGAACAACGAATACAATTGCATTTTAAATCAATTTGAATGCACAGAGACACCGTGACGAGATCCTGAGGTTCATATTGTCGTGCCGTTCATCACCTCACGTTTCAGAATGATAATGCACGGCCCCATGTCGCAAGGATCTGTACACAATTCCTGAACATTTCCCAGTTCTTCCATGGCCTGCATACTCACCAGACATGTCACCCATTGAGCATGTTTGGGATGCTCTGGATCAACATACAACAGCGTGTTCCAGTTCCCAGCAACTTCACACAGCCATTGAAGAGGAGTGGGACAATGTTCCACAGGCCACAATCAGCAACCTGATCAACTCTATGTGAAGGAGATGTGTCGCGCTGCATGAGGCAAATGGTCACACCAGATACTGACTGGTTTTCTTTATCTAAGGTTTCTGTGACCAACAGCATATCTGTATTCCCAGTCATGTCAAATCCATAGATTAGGGCCTTAATGAATTTATTTCAATTGACTGATTTACTTATATGAACTGTAACTCAGTAAAATCTTTTAAAATCGTTGCGTTAATATTTTTGTTGAGTGTAGTTCTGCTAACATTACACCAAACATCTCATAACCTTATGACGTGACATCCTATATGAAATGACAGAGTCCAGCGTGTGTCACCTTGATCATCTCGTTGCGTTGAGACTCGGGGTCTCGTCCAGCCATGGGCAGTATTCTGATCTTCTGGGTCTTAGAGCAGCGGTCAGCCAGAGAGAGGGTCATCTTCCTGTGGGTGGCACTGTCTGTGGAGTGGGGTCTGGAGAGAAAACACGCAATAACAGCTTTATATCTCAAATCAGACATTCATGTTTGTTCCTTTAAACTGAAAGAGGAACAGCGTCTCATAATACTGTACCAAAACAAGTCCCGTTCTAATACTGTACCAAAACAAGACCCGTTCTAATACTGTACCAAAACAAGTCCCCTTCTAATACTGTACCAAAACAAGTCCCCTTCTAATACTGTACCAAAACAAGACCCGTTCTAATACTGTACCAAAACAAGTCCCCTTCTAATACTGTACCAAAACAAGTCCCCTTCTAATACTGTACCAAAACAAGTCCCCTTCTAATACTGTACCAAAACAAGTCCCCTTCTAATACTGTACCAAAACAAGTCCCCTTCTAATACTGTACCAAAACAAGTCCCCTTCTAATACTGTACCAAAACAAGTCCCCTTCTAATACTGTACCAAAACAAGTCCCCTTCTAATACTGTACCAAAACAAGTCCCCTTCTAATACTGTACCAAAACAAGTCCCCTTCTAATACTGTACCAAAACAAGTCCCCGTTCTAATACTGTACCAAAACAAGTCCCCGTTCTAATACTGTACCAAAACAAGTCCCCGTTCTAATACTGTACCAAAACAAGTCCCCTTCTAATACTGTACCAAAACAAGTCCGTTCCTTCTAATACTGTACCAAAACAAGTCCTCCTTCTAATACTGTACCAAAACAAGTCCCCTCCTATTCTAATACTGTACCAAAACAAGTCCCCTTCTAATACTGTACCAAAACAAGTCCCCCCTACTGTACCAAAACAAGTTCTAATACTGTACCAAAACAAGTCCCCTTCTAATACTGTACCAAAACAAGTCCCCTTCTAATACTGTACCAAAACAAGTCCCCTATTCTAATACTGTACCAAAACAAGTCCCCTTCTATTGTAATACTGTACCAAAACAAGTCCCCTTCTATTGTAATACTGTACCAAAACAAGTCCCCCTATTCTAATACTGTACCAAAACAAGTCCCCTTCTAATACTGTACCAAAACAAGTCCCCTTAATACTGTACCAAAACAAGTCCCCTTCTAATACTGTACCAAAACAAGTCCCCTTCTAATACTGTACCAAAACAAGTCTAATACTGTACCAAAACAAGTCCCCCTATTGTAATACTGTACCAAAACAAGTCCCCTATTGTAATACTGTACCAAAACAAGTCCCTGTACCAAAACAAGTTCTAATACTGTACCAAAACAAGTCCCCTTCTAATACTGTACCAAAACAAGTCCCCTTCTAATACTGTACCAAAACAAGTCCCCTATTCTAATACTGTACCAAAACAAGTCCCCTTCTAATACTGTACCAAAACAAGTCCCCTTCTAATACTGTACCAAAACAACTAATAGTCCAAAACAAGTCCCCTCCTATTGTAATACTGTACCAAAACAAGTCCCCCCTATTGTAATACTGTACCAAAAAACAAGTCCCAAGTTCTAATACTGTACCAAAACAAGTCCCCTTCTATTGTAATACTGTACCAAAACAAGTCGCCTTCTAATACTGTACCAAAACAAGTCCCCTCCTATTGTAATACTGTACCAAAACAAGTCCCCTTCTAATACTGTACCAAAACAAGTCCCCTCCTATTGTAATACTGTACCAAAACAAGTCCCCTCCTATTGTAATACTGTACCAAAACAAGTCCCGTTCCAATACTGTACCAAAACAAGTCCCCTTACCAAAACTATTGTAATACTGTACCAAAACAAGTCCCCTTCTATTGTAATACTGTACTGTACCAAAACAAGTCCCCTTCTAATACTGTACCAAAACAAGTCCCCTTCTAATACTGTACAAGTGTACCAAAACAAGTCCCTTCTAATACTGTACCAAAAAACAAGTCCCCTAATACTGTACCAAAACAAGTCCCCTTCTAATACTGTACCAAAACAAGTCCCCTATCTAATACTGTACCAAAACAAGTCCCCTTCTAATACTGTAATACTAATACTGTACCAAAACAAGTCCCCCCTTCTAATACTGTACCAAAACAAGTCCCCTTCTAATACTGTACCAAAACAAGTCCCCCCTGTTCCAATACTGTACCAAAACAAGTCCCCTTCTAATACTGTACCAAAACAAGTCCCCTTCTAATACTGTACCAAAACAAGTCCCCTTCTAATACTGTACCAAAACAAGTCCCCTTCTATTCTAATACTGTACCAAAACAAGTCCCCTTCTAATACTGTACCAAAACAAGTCCCCTTCTAATACTGTACCAAAACAAGTCCCCTTCTATTCTAATACTGTACCAAAACAAGTCCCCTTCTAATACTGTACCAAAACAAGTCCCCTTCTAATACTGTTCCTAATACTGTACCAAAACAAGTCCCCTTCTATTGTAATACTGTACCAAAACAAGTCCCCTTCTACCAAAACAAGTCCCGTTCCAATACTGTAATACTGTACCAAAACAAGTCCCTTCTAATACTGTACCAAAACAAGTCCCCCTTCTAATACTGTACCAAAACAAGTCCCCTTCTAATACTGTACCAAAACAAGTCCCCTTCTAATACTGTACCAAAACAAGTCCCCTTCTATTGTAATACTGTACCAAAACAAGTCCCCTTCTATTGTAATACTGTACCAAAACAAGTCTCGTTCCAATACTGTACCAAAACAAGTCCCGTTCCAATACTGTACCAAAACAAGTCCCCTTCTATTGCAATACTGTACCAAAACAAGTCCCCTTCTATTGCAATACTGTACCAAAACAAGTCCCCTTCTATTGCAATACTGTACCAAAACAAGTCCCCTTCTATTGTAATACTGTACCAAAACAAGTCCCCTTCTATTGTAATACTGTACCAAAACAAGTCCCCTTCTATTGTAATACTGTACCAAAACAAGTCCCCTTCTATTGTAATACTGTACCAAAACAAGTCCCCTTCTATTGTAATACTTACCAAAACAAGTCCCCTTCAATACTTGTAATACTGTACCAAAACAAGTCCCCTTCTAATACTTACCAAAACAAGTCCCCTTCTAATACTGTACCAAAACAAGTCCCCTTCTATTGTAATACTGTACCAAAACAAGTCCCCTTCTATTGTAATACTGTACCAAAACAAGTCCCCTTCTATTGTAATACTGTACCAAAACAAGTCCCCTTCTATTGTAATACTGTACCAAAACAAGTCCCCTTCTATTGTAATACTGTACCAAAACAAGTCCCGTTCCAATACTGTACCAAAACAAGTCCCCTTCTATTGCAATACTGTACCAAAACAAGTCCCGTTCCAATACTGTACCAAAACAAGTCCCCTTCTATTGTAATACTGTACCAAAACAAGTCCCCTTCTATTGTAATACTGTACCAAAACAAGTCCCCTTCTATTGTAATACTGTACCAAAACAAGTCCCCTTCTATTGTAATACTGTACCAAAACAAGTCCCCTTCTATTGTAATACTGTACCAAAACAAGTCCCCTTCTATTGTAATACTGTACCAAAACAAGTCCCCTTCTATTGTAATACTGTACCAAAACAAGTCCCCTTCTACTTACCAAAACAAGTAATACTGTACCAAAACAAGTCCCCTTCTATTGTAATACTGTACCAAAACAAGTCCCCTTCTATTGTAATACTGTACCAAAACAAGTCCCCTTCTATTGTAATACTGTACCAAAACAAGTCCCCTTCTATTGTAATACTGTACCAAAACAAGTCCCCTTCTATTACCAAAACAAGTAATACTGTACCAAAACAAGTCACGTTCCAATACTGTACCAAAACAACCTAAAACTGTACCAAAACAAGTCCCCTTCTATTGTAATACTGTACCAAAACAAGTCCCCCTTCTATTGTAATACTGTACCAAAACAAGTCCCCTTCTATTGTAATACTGTACCAAAACAAGTCCCCTTCCAAGCTTAGATACTGTACCAAAACAAGTCCCCTTCTATTGTAATACTGTACCAAAACAAGTCCCCTTCTATTGTAATACTGTACCAAAACAAGTCCCCTTCTATTGTAATACTGTACCAAAACAAGTCCCCTTCTATTGTAATACTGTACCAAAACAAGTCCCCTTCTATTGTAATACTGTACCAAAACAAGTCCCCTTCTATTGTAATACTGTACCAAAACAAGTCCCCTTCTATTGTAATACTGTACCAAAACAAGTCCCCTTCTCAGCTTAGATACTGTACCAAAACAAGTCCCCTTCTATTGTAATACTGTACCAAAACAAGTCCCCTTCTCAGCTTAGATACTGTGTTGTTGTTCACTAATCCATCTGAACGGAGCTCAGTTTAGATACTGTGTTGTTGTCCACTATTCCATCAAGTCCCCTGGACGGAGCTCAGCTTAGATACTGTACCAAACACTCTTCCATCTGACGGAGCTCAGCTTAGATACTGTGTTGTTGTTCACTATTCCATCTGGGACAGATACTCAGCTTAGATACTGTGTTGTTGTTCACTCTTCCATCTGGACGGAGCTCAGCTTAGATACTGTGTTGTTGTTCACTATTCCATCTGGACGGAGCTCAGCTTAGATACTGTGTTGTTGTTCACTCTTCCATCACGGAGCTCAGCTTAGATACTGTGTTGTTGTTCACTATTCCATCTGGACGGAGCTCAGCTTAGATACTGTGTTGTTGTTCACTCTTCCATCTGGCGGAGCTCAGCTTAGATACTGTGTTGTTCATCACTCTTCCATCTGGACGGAACTCCAGCTTAGATACTGTGTTGTTGTTCACTCTTCCATCTGGACGGAACTCAGCTTAGATACTGTGTTGTTGTTCACTCTTCCATCACGGAGCTCAGCTTAGATACTGTGTTGTTGTCACTATTCCATCTGGACGGAGCTCAGCTTAGATACTGTGTTGTTGTTCACTCTTCCATCTGGACGGAGCTCAGCTTAGATACTGTGTTGTTGTCCACTATTCCATCTGGACGGAACGTGTTCCTGTAGCCGGTGCATGATGTCTTTCAGAGCTTTGGGTTGGGGTTCAGACAAAGAGCAAGGTGTGTGTATGCCTACCTACAGTGTGTGTGTGTATAGACAGTGTTACCTGAAGGTGAGTTTGGTCTTGAACACAGCCTGTCCCTGTAGTCCAGTTCCTTGTCTGATGAACAGGTGGTTGTGGTCTCCTTGGAGAGGAGCTTTATACACATCAAACACCTCGTTACCCAGGTGGAGAGACATGCTGTGGAGACAGACCTCACCCAGGTCAAACACCTCGTTACCCAGGTGGAGAGACATGCTGTGGAGACAGAACACCTCGTTACCCAGGTGGATCAGACATGCTGTGGAGACAGAACACATCCACAGATACATACACATGTAAACACACATTTCCCCATTGTTAAATCAATGTATTAATTATTCAAACACAATCATCAGGAGTCCAGGGTTACTCCTCTTCATCAGGAGTCCCAGCGTTACTCCTCTTCATCAGGAGTCCCAGCGTTACTCCTCTTCATCAGGAGTCCAGGGTTACTCCTCTTCATCAGGAGTCGAGGGTTACTCCTCTTCATCAGCTGTCCAGGGTTACTCCTCTTCATCAGGAGTCCAGGGTTACTCCTCTTCATCAGGAGTCCAGCGTTACTCCTCTTCATCAGGAGTCCAGCATTACTCCTCTTCATCAGGAGTCCAGCGTTACTCCTCTTCATCAGGCTGTCCAGCGTTACTCCTCTTCATCAGGAGTCCAGCGTTACTCCTCTTCATCAGCTGTCCAGCGTTACTCCTCTTCATCAGCTGTCCAGCGTTACTCCTCTTCATCAGAGTCCCAGCGTTACTCCTCTTCATCAGCTGTCCAGCGTTACTCCTCTTCATCAGCTGTCCAGCGTTACTCCTCTTCATCAGCTGTCATCCAGCGTTACTCCTCTTCATCAGCTGTCCCAGCGTTACTCCTCTTCATCAGAGTCCCAGCGTTACTCCTCTTCAGCTGTCCAGGGTTACTATTCTTCATCAGCTGTCCAGGGTTACTCCTCTTCATCAGCTGTCCAGGGTTACTCCTCTTCATCAGATGTCCAGGGTTACTCCTCTTCATCAGCTGTCCAGCGTTACTCCTCTTCATCAGGAGTCCCAGCGTTACTCCTCTTCATCAGCTGTTCAGCGTTACTCCTCTTCATCAGGAGTCCCAGCGTTACTCCTCTTCATCAGCTGTCCAGCGTTACTCCTCTTCATCAGGAGTCCCAGCGTTACTCCTCTTCATCAGCTGTCCAGGGTTACTCCTCTTCATCAGCTGTCCAGGGTTACTCCTCTTCATCAGCTGTCCAGCGTTACTCTTCTTCATCAGCTGTCCAGCGTTACTCTTCTTCATCAGCTGTCCAGCGTTACTCTTCTTCATCAGCTGTCCAGCGTTACTCCTCTTCATCAGGAGTCCCAGCGTTACTCCTCTTCATCAGGAGTCCCAGCGTTACTCCTCTTCATCAGCACTGTCCCAGCGTTACTCCTCTTCATCAGCTGTCCCAGCGTTACTCCTCTTCATCAGCTGTCCCAGCGTTACTCCTCTTCATCAGGAGTCCCAGCGTTACTCCTCTTCATCAGGAGTCCCAGCGTTACTCCTCTTCATCAGGAGTCCCAGCGTTACTCCTCTTCATCAGCTGTCCCAGCGTTACTCCTCTTCATCAGGAGTCCCAGCGTTACTCCTCTTCATCAGCTGTCCCAGCGTTACTCCTCTTCATCAGCTGTCCCAGCGTTACTCCTCTTCTTGTGGTCGTGTGTGTGTGTGTGTGTGTGTGTGTGCGCTGACCTGCCGTCAGACCACTTGACGATGCGGGCGTTACTCTCTCTGCTCTCGTTCCCCTCCTCGTCTTTCTTGGCTCTCCACCGGATAGTATTCTCAACCTGAACACAGAGCACTGTTACATCACACAGAGCACTGTTACATCACACAGAGCACTGTTACATCACACAGAGCACTGTTACATCACACAGAGCACTGTTACATCACAACACTGTTACATCACAACACTGTTACATCAATACAGAGCACTGTTATCAATACACAACACTGTCACATCAATACACAACACTGTCACATCACATACACAACACTGTCACATCACAACACAACACTGTCACATCACAATACACAACACTGTCACATCACAACACAACACTGTCACATCACAACACACACAATACTGTCACATCACACACCAATACTGTCACATCACACAATACTGTCACATCACACATCACACAACACTGTCACATCAATACACAACACTGTCACATCAATACACAACACTGTCACGTCACACACAATACTGTCACATCAATACACAACACTGTCACATCAATATACAACACTGTCACATCACAACACACACAATACTGTCACGTCACATCACACACACAGGGCAAGAACTGAGCACACACACACCTTCAGTTTGAGCCTGGTCCGTCCCTCTTCATCCAACATCTCCTCATCCTCAAACTCATCTTCATAGTACTGGGAGTCAAAGGGTCTGAACAGAGAGGAACACACACATCACATCAGACACAGAGTTCAGAGAGAAGACACTGCTTCTACCTATCCAGACCTTCACATCTGAAAACATGGAATGCTCAGGAGAAGGTCAGAGTTAGGGGTCAGGGTTAGGGTCCAGGGGAGGGTCAGTAAGTGAACTGGGACCATCTGGGGTGAGTCTAACCTGGGCTCAACAGAGGAAGTTGGGTAGTTTGACGAAGTAGAGGTCTGATCCTAGATCAGTGCTGACTTTAGGAATCTCCACCTCGATACGAGTCTCTGGGACGGGCTCCTCCTCAGCCTGCTCCCTTCCATACCATCCTCTTGGTCCTGGGGAGAGAAACCCGCACAGAGAGACACACACACACACACAGAGAGACACACACACAAACACACACAGAGAGACACACACACAAACACACACAGAGAGACACACACAAACACACACAGAGAGACACACACAAACACACACAGAGAGACACACACAGAGAACACACACACAACACACACACAAAAACACACAGAGAGACACACACAAACACACACAGAGAGACACACACAAACACACACAGAGAGACACACACAAACACACACACAGAGACACACACACACACACACAGAGAGACACACACACACACACAGAGAGACACACACACACACAGAGACACACACACACAGAGAGACACACACACACACAGAGAGACACACACACAGAGACACACACACACACAGAGAGACACACACACACAGAGACACACACACACAGGGAGACACACACACAGGAGACACACACACAGGGAGACACACACACACAGGAGACACACACACAGGGAGACACACACACAGGGAGACACACACACAGGGAGACACACACACAGGGAGACACACACACAGGGAGACACACACACAGGAGACACACACACAGGGAGACACACACACAGGGAGACACACACACAGGGAGACACACACACAGGAGACACACACACAGGGAGACACACACACAGGAGACACACACACACACACACAGGGAGACACACACACAGGGAGACACACACACAGGGAGACACACACACAGGGAGACACACACACAGGAGACACACACACAGGAGACACACACACACAGGAGACACACACACAGGGAGACACACACACAGGGAGACACACACACAGGGAGACACACACACAGGGAGACACACACACAGGGAGACACACACACAGGGAGACACACACACAGGAGACACACACACAGGGAGACACACACACAGGGAGACACACACACAGGGAGACACACACACAGGGAGACACACACACAGGGAGACACACACACAGGGAGACACACACACAGGGAGACACACACAGGGAGACACACACACAGGGAGACACACACACAGGGAGACACACACACAGGAGACACACACACAGGGAGACACACACACAGGGAGACACACACACAGGGAGACACACACACAGGGAGACACACACACAGGGAGACACACACACAGGGAGACACACACACAGGGAGACACACACACAGGGAGACACACACACAGGGAGACACACACACAGGAGACACACACACAGGGAGACACACACACAGGGAGACACACACAGGGAGACACACACAGGGAGACACACACACAGGGAGACACACACACAGGGAGACACACACACAGGGAGACACACACACAGGAGACACACACACAGGGAGACACACACACAGGGAGACACACACACAGGGAGACACACACACAGGGAGACACACACACAGGGAGACACACACACAGGGAGACACACACACAGGGAGACACACACACAGGGAGACACACACACAGGGAGACACACACACAGGAGACACACACAGGGAGAGACACACACACAGGGAGACACACACACAGGGAGACACACACACAGGAGACACACACACAGGGAGACACACACAGGGAGACACACACACAGGAGAGACACACACACAGGGAGACACACACACAGGGAGACACACACAGGGAGACACACACACAGGAGACACACACACAGGGAGACACACACACAGACTCTTCATTATTAGTTCTTGTAACATGCAGAGGTAAAGTGTGTCTCACCAGGGGTTGTCCTGGAGACACACACACAGGGGGGGGTAAAGTATGTCTCACCAGGGGTTGTCCTGGAGACACACACAGGGGGGGTAAAGTATGTCTCACCAGGGGTTGTCCTGGAGTGGGGGGTAAAGTATGTCTCACCAGGGGTTGTCCTGGAGTGGGGGGGGTAAAGTATGTCTCACCAGGGGTTGTCCTGGAGTGGGGGGGACACAAAGTATGTCTCACCAGGGGTTGTCCTGGAGTGGGGGGGGTAAAGTGTCTCACCAGGGGTTGTCCTGGACAGGGGGGTAAAGTGTCTCTCACCAGGGTTGTCCTGGAGGGGGGGGGTAAAGTGTCTCTCACCAGGGGTTGTCCTGGAGTGGGGGGTAAAGTATCTCTCACCAGGGGTTGTCCTGGAGTGGGGGGGGTAAAGTGTCTCTCACCAGGGTTGTCCTGGAGTGGGGGGGGGTAAAGTGTCTCACCAGGGGTTGTCCTGGAGTGGGGGGGGTAAAGTATGTCTCACCAGGGGTTGTCCTGGAGTGGGGGGGTAAAGTGTGTCTCACCAGGGGTTGTCCTGGAGTGGGGGGTAAAGTATGTCTCACCAGGGGTTGTCCTGGAGTGGGGGGTAAAGTATGTCTCACCAGGGGTTGTCCTGGAGTGGGGGGTAAAGTATGTCTCACCAGGGGTTGTCCTGGAGTGGGGGGGGTAAAGTATGTCTCACCAGGGGTTGTCCTGGAGTGGGGGGGGTAAAGTATGTCTCACCAGGGGTTGTCCTGGAGTGGGGGGTAAAGTATGTCTCACCAGGGGTTGTCCTGGAGTGGGGGGGTAAAGTATGTCTCACCAGGGGTTGTCCTGGAGTGGGGGGGGGTAAAGTATGTCTCACCAGGGGTTGTCCTGGAGTGGGGGGGTAAAGTATGTCTCACCAGGGGTTGTCCTGGAGTGGGGGGTAAAGTATGTCTCACCAGGGGTTGTCCTGGAGTGGGGGGGGGGTAAGTATGTCTCACCAGGGGTTGTCCTGGAGTGGGGGGTAAAGTATGTCTCACCAGGGGTTGTCCTGGAGTGGGGGGGGGGTAAAGTATGTCTCACCAGGGGTTGTCCTGGAGTGGGGGGGGTAAAGTATGTCTCACCAGGGGTTGTCCTGGAGTGGGTGGGGGGGTAAAGTATGCCTCACCAGGGGTTGTCCTGGAGTGGGAGGTTTCTCAGCATCACTGTCTGATGAGATGTCGTCTGCCTCTCCAAACAGGTCGTCTGCTGCTGGCTTCTTACCTGAGGAAGAGATGGAGAAAGAGGAGTCCTGAACCCTAACCTTTGACCCGTAACAGGTAGGAGTGGAACATGGAGGGATTATACCCTGACCCCTCCTCAAAGTGCATCGGAGTCAGCTTGGGTGGTATCCAGACTGACATACCTTCATACCGACCCATCCTGGGATATTCAGTAATACCGGCACTGAACACAAGAGGCGCTGTTTTCAAACCCCACTGAGCCTCTGCAATATGGAGGTTACCAATGCTAATAAGTACATGTGAAATCCCATAGTGAATCCTAGCTAAATGCTAACGAGTGCATTGCGAACATTTTAGAGTCTCTGACAAACTATTTGCAGAACAGACAATAGCATTCTCCTGACCCACTAGGGGATTCTCCTGACCCTCTAGGGGATTCTCCTGACCCTCTAGGGGATTCTCCTGACCCTCTAGGGGATTCTCCTGACCCTCTAGGGGTTTCTCCTGACCCTCTAGGGGATTCTCCTGACCCTCTAGGGGTTTCTCCTGACCCTCTAGGGGTTTCTCCTGACCCTCTAGGGGTTTCTCCTGACCCTCTAGGGGTTTCTCCTGACCCTCTAGGGGTTTCTCCTGACCCTCTAGGGGTTTCTCCTGACCCACTAGGGGTTTCTCCTGACCCACTAGGGGATTCTCCTGACCCTCTAGGGGATTCTCCTGACCCACTAGGGGATTCTCCTGACCCTCTAGGGGATTCTCCTGACCCTCTAGGGGATTCTCCTGATCCTCTAGGGGATTCTCCTGACCCTCTAGGGGTTTCTCCTGACCCTCTAGGGGTTTCTCCTGACCCACTAGGGGATTCTCCTGACCCTCTAGGGGATTCTCCTGACCCTCTAGGGGATTCTCCTGACCCTCTAGGGGTTTCTCCTGACCCTCTAGGGGTTTCTCCTGACCCTCTAGGGGTTTCTCCTGACCCTCTAGGGGTTTCTCCTGACCCTCTAGGGGTTTCTCCTGACCCTCTAGGGGATTCTCTTCTGTTATCAAGCAAAACTTGATTTTGGAAGAAACTAACCACTTAGCTAGATAACTAGCTACTAAATTAGCAAACCAAATCCACAACTGCAGAGCATTTAGCACCTTTTAAACAGTCAACTTAATAGTGAGAAGATATTTAGCTGCCGAATATGTGTAACTACATCTCCTGGCTCATGCTGCACAACAGTGAGTGACTCAAGGCTCCAGAATGTAAAATAATGTGACAGGAGAAAGCAGACCACCAAGCGCATTGCAAGATTACTGCAGTACATAAAAAGTAGCTACAAATATTCTAATTGATTAAATAAATGAGATAGAGGTGGCAGGGTAGCCTAGTGGTTAGAGTGGAGGGGCGGCAGGATGGCCTAGTGGTTAGAGTGGAGGGGCGGCAGGGTGGCCTAGTGGTTAGAGTGGAGGGGCGGCAGGGTGGCCTAGTGGTTAGAGTGGAGGGGCGGCAGGGTAGCCTAGTGGTTAGAGTGGAGGGGCGGAGGGTAGCCTAGTGGTTAGAGTGGAGGGGCGGCAGGGTAGCCTAGTGGTTAGAGTGGAGGGGCGGCAGGGTGGCCTAGTGGTTAGAGTGGAGGGGCGGCAGGGTAGCCTAGTGGTTAGAGTGGAGGGGCGGCAGGGTAGCCTAGTGGTTAGAGTGGAGGGGCGGCAGGGTGGCCTAGTGGTTAGAGTGTTGGACCAGTAACCGTAAGGTTGCAAGTTCAAACCCCGAGCTGACATGGTACAAATCTGTCGTTCTGCCCCTGAACAGACAGTTAACCCACTGTTCCTTGGCCGTCATTGAAAATAAGAATTTGTTCTTAACTGACTTGCCTGGTTAAATAAAGGTAAAATAAAAAAATATTTACAATGTTATTGCAAAACCATCCTGTGGCTATTTGCAAATACCCCGGGACACGGTATCCTGTATATATCAGGGTTCCTCAAATGGCGGCCCACTGGCCAAACGGTTTTTATTTAAGTTGAACAAATGTTGTTGTTTTTTTTACATAAAAGCCTAAAAACACCAGGAAAATCAGCTCCAAGTGATTTTAATTCTGGAAAATCGGTTCCCAAGTTTTCCCATATATTATCCATACAAATGTAAGCAAGGTTTGAAATGATGATGTTTTAGTCAAATATTATCTCCGTTTGGGTTTTTTGTGGTCAATTTGCAGTCTACAAATGATTTGTAATTATGTTCCGGAACATCCACTCAAGAATAATATTTTTTAAAATCAGCCTGAATCTAGTTGATGATCCCTGGTATATATGATATATACCAGCCAAGCCTACACCAGGAGGAACCTTGGATCTTCTCCTCTAGTATGTGTTGAGGAGACCTCCTATAGGACTCTTCAGATTAGGGTTGCATTTTTCTAAACGCCCAAGTTTTCCAGAATTCCCGGTTGGAAGACTCCCGGATGCAGGCGGGGATAAGGAGGAAACCGGAATCCTCCAACTAGGATTTCTGGAAAACCAGGGATTTTTGGGAAAGTTATTTTTGCAACCAGCCTTCAGATCTAGGTTTACCTTTACCCTTCTTCTTGGCTCCAACATCGCTGTCAGAGTCTGAGCCAGACACAGCCATCTTCTTCTTGGCTCCAACGTCGCTGTCAGAGTCTGAGCCAGACACAGCCATCTTCTTCTTGGCTCCAACGTCGCTGTCAGAGTCTGAGCCAGACACAGCCATCTTCTTCTTGGCTCCAACATCGCTGTCAGAGTCTGAGCCAGACGCCGCCGCCATCTCCTTCTTGGCGCCAACATCGCTGTCAGAGTCCGAGGCAGACGCCATTTTCTTGTTCTTCCGTCCGACGAAGTCATCCTCGCTGTCACTGCCCTTCGCAGACTCTGAAGCACACACACACACACACACATCATTTAATGATTATAATTCTCCTGTAGACTTCCAGTCATTGCTCAAACAAAGATTAAAGATCATTTTACTGGTCAATTGCACACAAGGTCCAATCGAAATGTTACTTCCCTTTTAACCCAACCCCTCTGAAAGAAGACACATCAACATACAGTGCATTCTGAATGTATTCAGACCCCTTGACTTTTTCCACATTTTGTTACGTTACAGTCTTACTCTAAAATTGATTAAATTATTTTGACAGGATTGTATCGAGGTACAGATCTGGGGAAGGCTACCAAAAAAATGTCTGAAGCATTTAAGGTCCCCAAGAACACAGTGGCCTCCATCATTCTTAAATGGAAGAAGTTTGGAACCACCAAGACTCTTCCTAGAGCTGGCCGGCCGGACAAACTGAGCAGTCGGAGAAGGGCGTTGGTCAGAGAGGTGACCAAGAACCCAATGGTCACTCTGGCAGAGCTCCAGAGTTCCTCTGTGGAGATTGGAGAACCTTCCAGAAGGACAACCAACTCTACAGCACTTCACCAATCAGGCCTTTATGGTAGAGTGGCCAGACAGAAGCCACTCCTAGGTAAAGGCACATGACAGCCCACTTGGAGTTTGCCAAAAGGCACCTAAAGGATTTTTAGACCATGAGAAAAAATATTTTCTGGTTTGATGAAACCAAGATTGAACTCTTTGGCCTGAATGCCAAGTGTCACGTCTGGAGGAAACGTGGCACCATCCCTACGGTGAAGCATGGTGGTGGCAGCATCACGTCTGGATGAAACCTGGCACCATCCCTATACGGTGAAGCATGGTGGTGGCAGCATCACGTCTGGATGAAACCTGGCACCATCCCTACGGTGAAGCATGAGGGTGGCAGCATGCTGTGGGGATGTTTTTCAGCGGCAGGGACTGGGAGACTGACTAGGATCGAGGAAAAGATGAATGGAGCAAAGTACGTGCTCCAAAGTGCTCAGGACCTCAGCCTGAGGCGAAGGTTCACCTTCTAACAGGACAACAACCCTAAGCACACAGCCAAGACAACGGAGGAGTGACTTCGGGACAAGTTTCTGAATGTCCTTCAGTGGCCCATACAAATCCCGGACATGAACCCAATCCAACATCTCTGGAGAGACCTGAAAAAAGCTGTGCAGCGATGCTAGCGATGCTCCGCAACCAACACGATAGAGCTTGATAGGATCTGCAGAGAATAATGGGAGAAACTCCTCAAATACAGGTGTGACAAGCTTGTAGCGTCATACCCAAGAAGATTCATGGCTGTAATCGCTGCCAAAGGTGCTGCCACAAAGTACTGTGTAAAGGGTCTGAATACTTATGTAAATATAATATTTCAGTTTCTTTTGTCATTATGGATTATTGTGTGTAGATTGATGACAGAAAAGTATTTAATCCATTTTAGAATATGGCTGTAATGTAACAAAATGTGGAAAAAGCCAAGGGGTCTGAATACTTTCACAATGCACTGTGTAGAGGTTTTTTTTAGTGGTAAGGGGAGCTGCCAGACTGGGTTCACAGGGAACTGCTGCTGTGGGGGGTTAAGTGCCTTGTTCAAGGGCACAGCAGCAACCAATGTCATATAGGATGTGATAGAACAGTATCATATTGGTAAAGCTTGATAGAGTACATTAATACAAGAGAAAAGCAGATGTTGCTGAAGGTTGCTACAATTTTCTTTTCAAACTCCAAGGCTGATCTAGTGAGTGGCTAGAGGAAGGTCCTTCAGACTACACACACACACACACACTTTCTTCAATACCTGACTTCTTCCTGCTCCTGTGCCCCGCCCCGTCCTCATCAGAATTCTCTCGCTCTTCATCCGATTGGTGCTGCTTCTTCTCCTCTTCCTCATCCTCTGATTGGTCACTCTTAGCCCCTCCTCCCCACTTTTCATCATCTGATTGGTTCTCCTTGCCTGACCCCTCCCCATCTGAGTGGGGAGTTCCAGGCCCTGAGTGGGGGGTGCCGGGCCCTGAGTGGGGGTGCCGGGGTCTGACAGGGGGTGCCGGGGTCTGACAGGGGGTGCCGGGGTCTGACAGGGGGTGCCGGGCGCTGAGGGGGGGGGGGTGAGGGGTGCCGGGCGCGAGTGGGGGTGCCGGGCGCGGAGTGGGGGTGCCGGGAGCCGAGTGGGGGTGCCGGGAGCCGAGTGGGGGTGCCGGGAGCCGAGTGGGGGGTGCCGGGAGCCGAGTGGGGGTGCCGGGAGCCGAGTGGGGGTGCCGGGAGCCGAGTGGGGGTGCCGGGAGCTGAGTGGGGGTGCCGGGTCGCTATGGATACTGGCAGGAAAAAAAGTTATTATGCATTATGTACATTCCAATGAAATTTGTTGAAAAAGCACTAGCCTATATAAAACCCATCCATAATCATTCCTCCTCACCTCTTCTCAGAGCGAGCACTGCCCCTCCCAGACCTGGGGCTTCCCACCCCCGATACTGGACTGCCTGCCTCTGACCTTCCATCTCCATCTTCCTCCTCTTCCTCCCGGTGCCCTCTCTCCGACCCACTGTGCTGCTCCGCGTCTGACTGGTCATTGTCCTCGGGCTCCGAGTGCATGCTGGCGTCTGACTGGTTTCCTGAGCGTTCCGACAGGTTTGATTGGTTGTCGCTGTGTCGGCTCTGGCGTTCCTCTTCACTGTCATCCCCAAACAGCTCCTGGTTCATAGAGTTATACAATGTCATTATTGTGGTTAAGAGTGTTTCCTGTGTGTGTGTGTGTGTGTATGTATTGAAACAACTGGACCTCACCTTGGTGTTGGGCTTTCCCCCATCTTGTCCATCATCATCGCTGCCGGAGGCGTTACTATGGGAACGGGACCGGGGCATCTCCGGCTCAGATTCAGAACCTGAACCAGAGCCAGACGCCACTGCTGAGACCACTGCACACACACACACACACACACACACACACACACACACACACGGTCATGTTAGCTTTCAGCAGAGGGGAAATGTACATGCATGTGAAATAAACACAAATACTAACGTTAGCTACGCACGCCCTATGGGGAGCTTGAATGGTTAGCTAGCTAACGTTAATGTGCTGGACCAAGTATGTACTGGCTATTTTGGTTCTAGTTAGGTTGTTGATGGATATTCTCAAAGGTCCTCTTTACTAACGTTAGCTACTTGTTAGCTACTTAACGTTAGCTTCGCTAGCATCAGCCAACCGGCCTTAGCTAAATCACATTAGCTAACCTACTAGCTGTAACTGCATAAAGCTATTCATCTAGCGTCACTTTAGACGTGTTTAGCTAACTTTTCGGAACAGCATTTTGATGGCTAACTTCACCTCTTTGTTCGTTGTCACTGTCCCCATCACTCCCGAACAGTTCGTCCATGTCCGCCATTTCTTTTTACGATGAGGACGAACCGGAAGTGACAGAGGAGCGTTTTCCCAGTTCCGCACGACACGATTAACTGCGTTGAATATCCACCTGGTGGCGGCAGATGAGCGCTGTGAAATAAGGTGCACGTAAACATGCATCAGATTAATACGTTAATGGAAATCATTGTGTTATTTTACAATTTAACCCTGACATAAAAGATTGCAGTTTATAAAAGTGCAGAATCCGTAGTCGACTGTGGTATTTTGGACGCCGTAATTGCAGAATAACTGCTGTGTACTACACTCTAACTGCAGTTTTGGGTGCTGAGAGTGAGCAGTGCGGAGCATCAATGTTGGGTGATGACACACAGCACAGGACCTTTCTCATTTGGTAGAGAGAGGGGCTCACCCGTTGAACAATAAAGATCCTGGAATTATTTTCTTTTAAACATTTTTATTTCACCTTTATTTAACCAGGTAGGCCAGTTGAGAACAAGTTCTCATTTGCGACTGCGACCTGGCCAAGATAAAGTAAAGCAATGCGACACATACAACAACAAACGTACAGTCAATAACACAAAAGAAAATAAAAATAGAACAATCTATGTTCAGTGTATGCAAATGTAGAAGATTAGAGAAGTAGCCAATAAATAGGCCCTAGAGGCGAAAATAATTACAATTTAGCATTAATACTGGAGTGATGCAGTTGAAGTCGGAAGTTTACATACACCTTAGCCAAATACATTTAAACTCAGTTTTTCACAATTCCTGACATTTAATCCTATTAAAAATTCCCTGTTTTAGGTCAGTTAGGATCACCACTTTATTTTAAGAATGTGAAATGTCAGAATAATAGTAGAGAGAATGATTTATTTAATCTTTTATTTCTTTCATCACATTCCCAGTGGGTCAGAAGTTTACATACACTCAATTAGTATTTGTTTAACTTGGGTCAAACGTTTCGGGTAGCCTTCCACGAGCTTCCCACAATAAGTTGGGTGAATTTTGGCCCATTCCTCCTGACAGAGCTGGTGTAACTGAGTCAGGTTTGTAGGCCTCCTTGCTCACACACGCTTTTTCAGTTCTGCCCACAAATCTTCGATTGGAATTGAGGTCAGGGCTTTGTGATGGCCATTCCAATACCTTGACTTTGTTGTCATTAAGCCATTTTGCCACAAATCTGGAAGTATGCTTGTCGTGGAAATTTCCTGTATTTACCAAATCGTGAGTGCAAATCACACACAAGTCAGAGTTAGTTATCACAAAGTCCATCTTTAATTATATGAGCTCCATCACAACCCTGTGACTCTCAGATAATTTCAGTGTCTATAAATGAATTCTCTGAGAGTCCCTTACACATTGTAACTGAGATCCTTTATAGCAAAGACACACATAGCCAGACAGCATTAGGCATAATTTATTGTTCAGCTTTGTCTCCTAAACTATGCTCTTTTCTCAAACTCAGAACCCAGCAAATCCTCCATATCAACAGCCATATATCAAATCCATCCTATCTTGACAAGATCACAGAGACACACTGGCACACAGACATTGTGGAGCCAAGAGATACACGCTTGACCTCTCCCCTCTCTCCGGCCCAAGCAACTTAGTTTTGACAGAGACCAGATACTGCAACCCCGCCACAGTATTATACAAAAATAACATTCTGATGAGAAGTAACTTACAAACATATGATGAATATAAAACATCTTACCTATGTTACCACCTAATTCTGATTATTCCCCAACATGCTTGGGGTCATTGTCCATTTGGAAGACCCATTTGCGACCAAGCTTTAAATTCCTGACTGATGTCTTGAGATGTTGCTTCAATATATCCACATCATTTTCCTGCCTCAGGATGCCATCTATTTTGTGAAGTGCACCAGTCCCTCTTGCAGCAAAGCACCCCACCAACATGATGCTGCCACCCCGTGCTACACGGTTGGGATGGTGTTCTTCGGCTTGCAAGCTTCCCCCTTTTTCCTCCAAACATAACGATGGTCATTATGGCCAAACAGTTATATTTTTGTTTCATCAGACCAAAGGACATTTCTCCAAAAAGTACAATCTTTGTCCCCATGTGCAGTTGCAAACCGTAGTCTGGCTTTTTTATGGCGGTTTTGGAGCAGTGGCTTCTTCCTTGATGAGCGGCCTTTCAAGTTATGTCGATATAGGACCCATTTTAATGTGGATATAGATACTTTTGTACCGGTTTCCTCCAGCATCTTCACAAGGTCCTTTGCTGTTGTTCTGGAATTGATTTGCACTTTTCGCACCAAAGTACATTCATCTCTAGGAGACAGAACGCATCTCCTTCCTGAGAGGTATGACGGCTGAGTGGTCCCATGGTGTTTATACTTGCGTACTATTGTTTGTACAGATGAACGTGGTACCTTTAGGTGTTTGGATATTGCTCCCAATGATGAACCAGACTTGTGGAGGTCTACAATTTGTTTTCTGAGGTCTTAACTGATTTCTTTTGAGTTTCCCATGATGTCAAGCAAAGAGGCACTGAGTTTGAAGGCAGGCCATGCAATACATCCACAAGTCCACCTCTAATTGACTCAGAAGCTTCTAAAGCCATGACATAATTTTCTGGAATTTTCCAAGCTGTTTAAAAGGCACAGTCAACTTAGTGTATGTAAACTTCTGACACACTGGAATTGTGATACAGTGAATTCTAAGTGAAATAATCTGTCTGTAAACAATTGTTGGAAAAAGTACCTGTGTCATGCACAAAGTAGATGTCCTAACTGACTTGCCAAAACTATAGTTTGTTAACAAGAAATTTGTGGAGTGGTTGAAAAACGAGTTTTAATGACTCCAGCCTATGTGTATGTAAACTTCAGACTTCAACTGTAGATGTGCAGATGATGATGTGCAAGTAGAGATACTAGGGTTCAAAAGAGCAAGAGGGTAAGTAATAATATGGGGATGAGGTAGTCGGGTGTGCTATTTACAGATGGGCTGTGTACAGGTACAGTGATCGGTAAGCTGCTCAGACAGCTGATGCTTAAAGTTAGAGGGAGATATAAGACTCCAGCTTCAGAGGTTTTTGCAATTCATTCCAGTCTTTGGCAGCAGAGAACTGGAAGGAAAGGCGGCCAAAGGAAGTGTTGGCTTTGGGGATGACCAGTGAGATATACCTGCTGGAGCGCGTGCTACAGGTGGGTGTTGCTATGGTGATCAGTGAACTGAGATAAGGTGGGGCTTTACCTAGCAAAGACTTATAGATGACCTGGAGCCAGTGGGTTTGGCGACGGATATGTATTGAGGTCCAGCCAACGAGGGCATACAGGTCGCAGTGGTGGGTAGTATATGGGGCTTTGGTGATAAAACGGATGGCACTGTGATAGACTACTTCCAGTTTGCTGAGTATGTTGGGGAATATTTTGTAAATGACATCGCCAAAGTCAAGGATCGGTAGGATAGTCAGTTTTACAAGGGTATGTTTGGCAGCATGAGTGAAGGATGCTTTGTCTCTAATTCTCTCTTTCTTTCTCTCTCTCGGAGGACCTGAGCCCTAGGACCATGCCCCAGGACTACCTGACATGATGACTCCTTGCTGTCCCCAGTCCACCTGACCGTGCTGCTGCTCCAGTTTCAACTGTTCTGCCTTATTATTATACGACCATGCTGGTCATTTATGAACATTTGAACATCTTGGCCATGTTCTGTTATAATCTCCACCCGGCACAGCCAGAAGAGGACTGGCCACCCCACATAGCCTGGTTCCTCTCTAGGTTTCTTCCTAGGTTTTGGCCTTTCTAGGGAGTTTTTCCTAGCCACCGTGCTTCTACACCTGCATTGCTTGCTGTTTGGGGTTTTAGGCTGGGTTTCTGTACAGCACTTTGAGATATCAGCTGATGTACGAAGGGCTATATAAATAAATTTGATTTGATTTGATTTGTTGCGAAATAGGAAGCCGATTCTAGATTTAATTTTGGATTGGAGATGCTTAATATGAGTCTGGAAGGAGAGTTTACAGTCTAACCAGACACCTAGGTATTTGTAGTTGCCCACATATTCTAGGTCAGAACCATCCATATGCTTGTCAGGCGGGAGGGTGCGGACAGCAATCGGTTGAAGAGCATGCACTTAGTTTTACTAGCATTTAAAAGCAGTTGGAGGCCACGGAAGGAGTGTTGTATGGCGTTGAAACTCGTTTGGAGGTTTGTTAGCACAGTGTCCAAAGAAGGGCCAGAAGTATACAGAATGGTGTCGTCTGCGTAGAGGTGGATCAAAGAATCACCAGCAGCGAGAGCGACATCATTGATAAATACAGAGAAAAGAGTCGGCCCAAGAACTGAACCCTGTGGCACCCCATAGAGACTGCCAGAGGTCCGGACAACAGGCCCTCCAATTTGACACACTGAACTCTATCTGAGAAGTAGTTGGTGAACCAGGCGAGGCAGTCATTTGAGAAGCCAAAGCTATTGAGTCTGCCGATAAGAATGCGGTGATTGACAGAGTCGAAAGCCTTGGCCAGGTCGATGAAGACGGCTGCACAGTACTGTCTTTTATCGATGGAGGTTATGATATTGTTTAGGACCTTGAGCGTGGCTGAGGTGCACCCATGACCAGCTCTGAAACCAGATTGCATAGTGGCAAAGGTACGGTGGGATTCGAAATGGTCAGTGATCTGCTTATTAACTTGACTTTCGAAGACTTTAGAAAGGCAGGGCAGGATGGATATGGGTCTATAACAGTTTGGGTCTAGAATGTCTCCCCCTTTGAAGAGGGGGATGACCGTGGCAGCGTTCCAATCTTTAGGGATCTCAGACAATACAAAAGAGAGGTTGAACAGGCTAGTAATTTTGCAGTTCTGTCTGGATTTGGGTGAAGGAGAAGCGGGTGGAGGTGGCGGGGTTGGGCAAGTTGCTGCAGGGGGTGCTGAGATGTTGGCCAGGGTAGGGGTAGCCAGGTGGAAAGCATGCCCTCATCACCAGCCATGGAAAAATGCTTATTGAAATGATCGATTATCATAGATTTATCGGTGGTGACAGTTTGTCCTATCCTCAGTGCAGTGGGAAGCTGGGAGGAGTTGCTCTTATTCTCCATGGACTTTATAGTGTCCCAAAACTTTTTGGAATTAGTGCTACAGGAAGCAAATTTCTGTTTGAAAAAGCTAGCCTTTGCTTTCCTAACTGACTAAGTATATTGGTTCCTGACTTCCCTGAAAAGTTGCATATCGCGGGGGCTATTCGATGCTGATGCAGAACGCCACAGGATGGGCTATATCTGTTCTTAGTTCATTTTTTTTGAACGGGCATGCTAATTTAAGATGGAGAGGAAAGTACTCTTGAAGAGCAACCAGGCATCCTCTACTGACAGGATGAGGTCAATATCCTTCCAGGATACCCGGGCCAGGTCAATTAGAAAGGCCTGCTAGCTGAAGTGTTTTAGGGAGCGTTTGACAGTGATGTGGGGTGGTCGTTTGACCATGGACCCAGTACGCACGCAGGCAATGAGAAAGTGATCGCTGAGATCCTGGTTGAAGACAGCAGAGGTGTATTTAGAGGCCAGGTATGGGGGAGAGAGAGATTTATCAAATTGGCTTTTTACCAAATTAGCATACAACAGACCACATATTCACCCTGCACACCATAATTGACAAACAAAACAACCAAAACAAAGGCAAAGTCTTCTCATGCTGTCAAAAACTCTTTTGACATGAGTGTCTGCTACACAAATTGATGGAAAGTGGTGTTGGGGGAAAAACATACATTATAAAATCCATGTATACAAACAGCAAGTGTGCGGTTAAAATTGGCAAAAAAACACACTTCTTTCCACAGGGCCGTGTGGTGGGATAGGGATGCAGCTTAAGCCCCACCCTCTTCAACATATATATCAATTAATTGGCGAGGGCTCTAGAACAGTCTGCAGCACCCAGGCCTCACCCTACTAGAATCTGAAGTTAAATGTCTACTGTTTGCTGATGATCTGGTGCTTCTGTCCCCAACCAAGGAGGGCCCACAGCAGCACCTAGATCTTCTGCACAAATTCTGCCAGACCTGGACCCTGACAGTAAATCTCAGTAAGACAAAAATACAGGTGGTTCCCAAAAGGTCCAGTTGCCAGAACCACAAATTCCATCTAGACACCGTTGCCGTAGAGCACACAAAAAACTATACATTCCTCGGCATAAACATCAGCACCACAGGTAACTTCCACAAAGCCTTGAACGATCTGAGAGACAAGGCAAGAAGAGCCTTCTATGTCATCAAAAGGAACATAAGATTTAACATACCAATTAGGATCTGGCTAAAAATACTTGAATGAGTTATAGAACCTATCGCCCTACAGAGATGAGCCTGGAGAAGAGTCCCCCTAAGCAAGCTGGTCCTGGAGCTCTGTTCACTAACACAAACAGACCCCCAGAACAGCAACACAATTACACCCAACTAAATCATGAGAAAACAAAAACTTGACACATTGGAAAGAATTAACAAAAAAACAGAGTAACCTAGAATGCTATTTGGCTCTAAACAGAGAGTACACAGTGGCAGAATACCTGACCAAGCTTTGACTATGTATAGATTCAGTGACCATTTGCTACTGAGAAAGGTCGCTGTAGGCAGACCTGGCTCTCAAGAGAAGACAGGCTATGTGCACACTGCCCACAAAATGAAGTGGAAACTGAGCTGCACTTCTTAACCTCCTGCCAAATGTATGACCATATTAGAGACACATATTTCCCTCCGATTACACAGATCCACAAAGAATTTGAAAATAAATACAATTTTGATAAACTATTGTGGTAAACCGTGGGGTGTTGGGTTGAGCGTGCAGAGATTAACACAGAGACAGGGAGGTTCAAGTCAGAAAATGCGACTTTACTAGGCAATAAAATAAACATAACAACGACATCACGTAGGTTTGGCTCGGTCATGCTTCTCAGCTTCTGCTCTGTGTTGGTGTCTCTCTGTTCTTTCTCACGGTGTGCCACAGTGCTCCTTTTTTGTGGCCTCCACGGCTGGTTGGTACTTTCCCTTAATTACCTGTACTTGGAGCCATCCGTGTCGGGGTGCCCAGCCTCTGTACTCCCGATAGAGGGAGCCATCCGTGTCGGGGTGCCCAGCCTCTGTACTCCCGGCAGAGGGAGCCATCCGTGTCGGGGTGCCCAGCCTCTGTACTCCCGGCAGAGGGAGCCATCCGTGTCGGGGTGCCCAGCCTCTCCCCAGCAGAGGGAGCCATCCGTGTCGGGGTGCCCAGCCTCTGTACTCCCGGCAGAGGGAGCCATCCGTGTCGGGGTGCCCAGCCTCACCCCGGCAGGGAGCCATCCGTGTCGCGGTGCCCAGCCTCTCCCCAGCAGAGAGAGCCATCCGTGTCGGGGTGCCCAGCCTCTGTACTCCCGGCAGAGGGAGCCATCCGTGTCGGGGTGCCCAGCCTCTCCCGGCAGCCATCCTCGGGGTTCCCAGCCTCTGTACTCCCGGCAGAGGGAGCCATCCGTGTCGGGGTGCCCAGCCTCTGTACTCCCGGCAGAGGGAGCCATCCGTGTCGGGGTGCCCAGCCTCTCCCCAGCAGAGGGAGCCATCCGTGTCGGGGTGCCCAGCCTCTCCCCAGCAGAGGGAGCCATCCGTGTCGGGGTGCCCAGCCTCTCCCCCGGCAGAGGGAGCCATCCGTGTCGGGGTGGTGCCCAGCCAGCCATCTGTACTCCCGGCAGAGGGAGCCCCGGGGTGCCCAGAGGGAGCCATCCCGGGGTGCCCAGCCTCTCCCGGCAGAGGGAGCCATCCGTGTCGGGGTGCCCAGCCTCTGTACTCCCGGCAGAGGGAGCCATCCGTGTTGGGGTGCCCAGCCTTTGTACTCCCGGCAGAGGGAGCCATCCGTGTCGGGGTGCCCAGCCTCTCCCGGCAGAGGGAGCCATCCGTGTCGGGGTGCCCAGCCTCTGTACTCCCGGCAGAGGGAGCCATCCGTGTCGGGTGCCCAGCCTCACCCCGGCAGAGGGAGCCATCCGTGTCGGGGTGCCCAGCCTCTCCCCAGCAGAGGGAGCCATCCGTGTCGGGGTGCCCAGCCTCTCCCCAGCAGAGGGAGCCATCCGTGTCGGGGTGCCCAGCCTCTGTACTCCCGCCAGAGGGAGCCATCCGTGTCGGGGTGCCCAGCCTCTGTACTCCCGGCAGAGGGAGCCATCCGTGTCGGGTGCCCAGCCTCACCCCGCAGCAGGGAGCCATCCGTGTCGGGGTGCCCAGCCTCTCCCCAGCAGAGAGAGCCATCCGTGTCGGGGTGCCCAGCCTCTCCCCAGCAGAGGGAGCCATCCGTGTTGGGGTGCCCAGCCTCTGTACTCCCGCAGAGGGAGCCATCCGTGTCGGGGTGCCCAGCCTCTGTACTCCCGGCAGAGGGAGCCATCCGTGTCGGGGTGCCCAGCCTCTGTACTCCCGGCAGAGGGAGCCATCCGTGTCGGGGTGCCCAGCCTCTGTACTCCCGGCAGAGGGAGCCATCCGTGTCGGGGTGCCCAGCCTCACCCCGGCAGAGGGAGCCATCCGTGTCGGGGTGCCCAGCCTCTCCCCAGCAGAGGGAGCCATCCGTGTCGGGGTGCCCAGCCTTGTACTCCCGGCAGAGGGAGCCATCCGTGTCGGGGTGCCCAGCCTCTCCCCGGCAGAGGGAGCCATCCGTGTCGGGGTGCCCAGCCTCTGTACTCCCGGCAGAGGGAGCCATCCGTGTCGGGGTGCCCAGCCTCTGTACTCCCGGCAGAGGGAGCCATCCGTGTCGGGGTGCCCAGCCTCTCCCGGCAGAGGGAGCCATCCGTGTCGGGGTGCCCAGCCTCTGTACTCCCGGCAGAGGGAGCCATCCGTGTCGGGGTGCCCAGCCTCTCCCTGGCAGAGGGAGCCATCCGTGTCGGGGTGCCCAGCCTCTGTACTCCCGGCAGAGGGAGCCATCCGTGTCGGGGTGCCCAGCCTCTCCCCAGCAGAGGGAGCCATCCGTGTCGGGGTGCCCAGCCTCTGTACTCCCGGCAGAGGGAGCCATCCGTGTCGGGGTGCCCAGCCTCTGTACTCCCGGCAGAGGGAGCCATCCGTGTCGGGGTGCCCAGCCTCACCCCGGCAGAGGGAGCCATCCGTGTCGGGGTGCCCAGCCTCTCCCCAGCAGAGGGAGCCATCCGTGTCGGGGTGCCCAGCCTCTGTACTCCCGGCAGAGGGAGCCATCCGTGTCGGGGTGCCCAGCCTCTCCCGGCAGAGGGAGCCATCCGTGTCGGGGTGCCCAGCCTCTGTACTCCCGGCAGAGGGAGCCATCCGTGTCGGGGTGCCCAGCCTCTGTACTCCCGGCAGAGGGAGCCATCCGTGTCGGGGTGCCCAGCCTCTCCCCAGCAGAGGGAGCCATCCGTGTCGGGGTGCCCAGCCTCTCCCGGCAGAGGGAGCCATCCGTGTCGGGGTGCCCAGCCTCTGTACTCCCGGCAGAGGGAGCCATCCGTGTCGGGGTGCCCAGCCTTTGTACTCCCGGCAGAGGGAGCCATCCGTGTCGGGGTGCCCAGCCTCTCCCTGGCAGAGGGAGCCATCCGTGTCGGGGTGCCCAGCCTCTGTACTCCCGGCAGAGGGAGCCATCCGTGTCGGGGTGCCCAGCCTTTGTACTCCCGGCAGAGGGAGCCATCCGTGTCGGGGTGCCCAGCCTCTGTACTCCCGGCAGAGGGAGCCATCCGTGTCGGGGTGCCCAGCCTCTCCCCGGCAGAGGGAGCCATCCGTGTCGGGGTGCCCAGCCTCTCCCCAGCAGAGAGCCATCCGTGTCGGGGTGCCCAGCCTCTCCCCAGCAGAGGGAGCCATCCGTGTTGGGGTGCCCAGCCTCTGTACTCCCGGCAGAGGGAGCCATCCGTGTCGGGGTGCCCAGCCTCTGTACTCCCGGCAGAGGGAGCCATCCGTGTCGGGGTGCCCAGCCTTTGTACTCCCGGCAGAGGGAGCCATCCGTGTCGGGGTGCCCAGCCTCTCCCTGGCAGAGGGAGCCATCCGTGTCGGGGTGCCCAGCCTCTGTACTCCCGGCAGAGGGAGCCATCCGTGTCGGGGTGCCCAGCCTTTGTACTCCCGGCAGAGGGAGCCATCCGTGTCGGGGTGCCCAGCCTCTCCCCGGCAGAGGGAGCCATCCGTGTCGGGGTGCCCAGCCTCTGTACTCCCGGCAGAGGGAGCCATCCGTGTCGGGGTGCCCAGCCTCACCCCGGCAGAGGGAGCCATCCGTGTCGGGGTGCCCAGCCTCTGTACTCCCGGCAGAGGGAGCCATCCGTGTCGGGGTGCCCAGCCTCTGTACTCCCGGCAGAGGGAGCCATCCGTGTCGGGGTGCCCAGCCTTTGTACTCCCGGCAGAGGGAGCCATCCGTGTCGGGGTGCCCAGCCTCTCCCCGGCAGAGGGAGCCATCCGTGTCGGGGTGCCCAGCCTCTGTACTCCCGGCAGAGGGAGCCATCCGTGTCGGGGTGCCCAGCCTCACCCCGGCAGAGGGAGCCATCCGTGTCGGGGTGCCCAGCCTCTCCCCAGCAGAGAGAGCCATCCGTGTCGGGGTGCCCAGCCTCTCCCCAGCAGAGGGAGCCATCCGTGTTGGGGTGCCCAGCCTCTGTACTCCCGGCAGAGGGAGCCATCCGTGTCGGGGTGCCCAGCCTCTGTACTCCCGGCAGAGGGAGCCATCCGTGTCGGGGTGCCCAGCCTTTGTACTCCCGGCAGAGGGAGCCATCCGTGTCGGGGTGCCCAGCCTCTCCCTGGCAGAGGGAGCCATCCGTGTCGGGGTGCCCAGCCTCTGTACTCCCGGCAGAGGGAGCCATCCGTGTCGGGGTGCCCAGCCTTTGTACTCCCGGCAGAGGGAGCCATCCGTGTCGGGGTGCCCAGCCTTTGTACTCCCGGCAGAGGGAGCCATCCGTGTCGGGGTGCCCAGCCTCTGTACTCCCGGCAGAGGGAGCCATCCGTGTCGGGTGCCCAGCCTCTGTACTCCCGGCAGAGGGAGCCATCCGTGTCGGGGTGCCCAGCCTCTCCCCAGCAGAGGGAGCCATCCGTGTCGGGGTGCCCAGCCTCTCCCCAGCAGAGGGAGCCATCCGTGTCGGGGTGCCCAGCCTCTCCCCGGCAGAGGGAGCCATCCGTGTCGGGGTGCCCAGCCTCTGTACTCCCGGCAGAGGGAGCCATCCGTGTCGGGGTGCCCAGCCTTTGTACTCCCGGCAGAGGGAGCCATCCGTGTCGGGGTGCCCAGCCTCTCCCCGGCAGAGGGAGCCATCCGTGTCGGGGTGCCCAGCCTCTGTACTCCCGGCAGAGGGAGCCATCCGTGTTGGGGTGCCCAGCCTTTGTACTCCCGGCAGAGGGAGCCATCCGTGTCGGGGTGCCCAGCCTTTGTACTCCCGGCAGAGGGAGCCATCCGTGTCGGGGTGCCCAGCCTCTCCCGGCAGAGGGAGCCATCCGTGTCGGGGTGCCCAGCCTCTGTACTCCCGGCAGAGGGAGCCATCCGTGTTGGGGTGCCCAGCCTTTGTACTCCCGGCAGAGGGAGCCATCCGTGTCGGGGTGCCCAGCCTCTCCCCGGCAGAGGGAGCCATCCGTGTCGGGGTGCCCAGCCTCTGTACTCCCGGCAGAGGGAGCCATCCGTGTCGGGTGCCCAGCCTCACCCCGGCAGAGGGAGCCATCCGTGTCGGGGTGCCCAGCCTCTCCCCAGCAGAGGAGCCATCCGTGTCGGGGTGCCCAGCCTCTCCCCAGCAGAGGGAGCCATCCGTGTTGGGGTGCCCAGCCTCTGTACTCCCGCCAGAGGGAGCCATCCGTGTCGGGGTGCCCAGCCTCTGTAATCCCGGCAGAGGGAGCCATCCGTGTCGGGGTGCCCAGCCTCTCCCCAGCAGAGGGAGCCATCCGTGTCGGGGTGCCCAGCCTCTCCCCGGCAGAGGGAGCCATCCGTGTCGGGGTGCCCAGCCTCTGTACTCCCGGCAGAGGGAGCCATCCGTGTCGGGGTGCCCAGCCTTTGTACTCCCGGCAGAGGGAGCCATCCGTGTCGGGGTGCCCAGCCTCTACTCCCGGCAGAGGGAGCCATCCGTGTCGGGGTGCCCAGCCTCTGTACTCCCGGCAGAGGGAGCCATCCGTGTCGGGGTGCCCAGCCTTTGTACTCCCGGCAGAGGGAGCCATCCGTGTCGGGGTGCCCAGCCTCTCCCGGCAGAGGGAGCCATCCGTGTCGGGGTGCCCAGCCTCTGTACTCCCGGCAGAGGGAGCCATCCGTGTCGGGTGCCCAGCCTCACCCCGGCAGAGGGAGCCATCCGTGTCGGGGTGCCCAGCCTCTCCCCAGCAGAGAGAGCCATCCGTGTCGGGGTGCCCAGCCTCTCCCCAGCAGAGGGAGCCATCCGTGTCGGGGTGCCCAGCCTCTGTACTCCCGGCAGAGGGAGCCATCCGTGTCGGGGTGCCCAGCCTCTGTAATCCCGGCAGAGGGAGCCATCCGTGTCGGGGTGCCCAGCCTCTGTACTCCCGGCAGAGGGAGCCATCCGTGTCGGGGTGCCCAGCCTCTGTACTCCCGGCAGAGGGAGCCATCCGTGTCGGGGTGCCCAGCCTCTCCCCGGCAGAGGGAGCCATCCGTGTCGGGGTGCCCAGCCTCTGTACTCCCGGCAGAGGGAGCCATCCGTGTCGGGGTGCCCAGCCTCTGTACTCCCGGCAGAGGGAGCCATCCGTGTCGGGGTGCCCAGCCTCTGTACTCCCGGCAGAGGGAGCCATCCGTGTCGGGGTGCCCAGCCTCTGTACTCCCGGCAGAGGGAGCCATCCGTGTCGGGGTGCCCAGCCTCTGTACTCCCGGCAGAGGGAGCCATCCGTGTCGGGGTGCCCAGCCTCACCCCGGCAGAGGGAGCCATCCGTGTCGGGTGCCCAGCCTCTCCCCAGCAGAGGGAGCCATCCGTGTCGGGGTGCCCAGCCTCTGTACTCCCGGCAGAGGGAGCCATCCGTGTCGGGGTGCCCAGCCTCTCCCCGGCAGAGGGAGCCATCCGTGTCGGGGTGCCCAGCCTCTGTACTCCCGGCAGAGGGAGCCATCCGTGTCGGGGTGCCCAGCCTCTGTACTCCCGGCAGAGGGAGCCATCCGTGTCGGGGTGCCCAGCCTCTCCCCAGCAGAGGGAGCCATCCGTGTCGGGGTGCCCAGCCTCTCCCCGGCAGAGGGAGCCATCCGTGTCGGGGTGCCCAGCCTCTGTACTCCCGGCAGAGGGAGCCATCCGTGTCGGGGTGCCCAGCCTTTGTACTCCCGGCAGAGGGAGCCATCCGTGTCGGGGTGCCCAGCCTCTCCCTGGCAGAGGGAGCCATCCGTGTCGGGGTGCCCAGCCTCTGTACTCCCGGCAGAGGGAGCCATCCGTGTCGGGGTGCCCAGCCTTTGTACTCCCGGCAGAGGGAGCCATCCGTGTCGGGGTGCCCAGCCTCTCCCGGCAGAGGGAGCCATCCGTGTCGGGTGCCCAGCCTCTGTACTCCCGGCAGAGGGAGCCATCCGTGTCGGGGTGCCCAGCCTCACCCCGGCAGAGGGAGCCATCCGTGTCGGGGTGCCCAGCCTCTCCCCAGCAGAGAGAGCCATCCGTGTCGGGGTGCCCAGCCTCTCCCCAGCAGAGGGAGCCATCCGTGTTGGGGTGCCCAGCCTCTGTACTCCCGGCAGAGGGAGCCATCCGTGTCGGGGTGCCCAGCCTCTGTACTCCCGGCAGAGGGAGCCATCCGTGTCGGGGTGCCCAGCCTCTGTACTCCCGGCAGAGGGAGCCATCCGTGTCGGGGTGCCCAGCCTCTGTACTCCCGGCAGAGGGAGCCATCCGTGTCGGGGTGCCCAGCCTCTCCCCGGCAGAGGGAGCCATCCGTGTCGGGGTGCCCAGCCTCTGTACTCCCGGCAGAGGGAGCCATCCGTGTCGGGGTGCCCAGCCTCACTCCCGGCAGAGGGAGCCATCCGTGTCGGGGTGCCCAGCCTCTCCCCAGCAGAGGGAGCCATCCGTGTCGGGGTGCCCAGCCTCTCCCCGGCAGAGGGAGCCATCCGTGTCGGGGTGCCCAGCCTCTGTACTCCCGGCAGAGGGAGCCATCCGTGTCGGGGTGCCCAGCCTCTGTACTCCCCAGAGGGAGCCATCCGTGTCGGGGTGCCCAGCCTCTGTACTCCCGGCAGAGGGAGCCATCCGTGTCGGGGTGCCCAGCCTCTCCCTGGCAGAGGGAGCCATCCGTGTCGGGGTGCCCAGCCTCTGTACTCCCGGCAGAGGGAGCCATCCGTGTCGGGGTGCCCAGCCTTTGTACTCCCGGCAGAGGGAGCCATCCGTGTCGGGGTGCCCAGCCTCTCCCCGGCAGGGAGCCATCCGTGTCGGGGTGCCCAGCCTCTGTACTCCCGGCAGAGGGAGCCATCCGTGTCGGGGTGCCCAGCCTCACCCCGGCAGAGGGAGCCATCCGTGTCGGGGTGCCCAGCCTCTCCCCAGCAGAGGAGCCATCCGTGTCGGGGTGCCCAGCCTCTCTCTCCCGGCAGAGGGAGCCATCCGTGTGGGGTGCCCAGCCTCTGTACTCCCGGCAGAGGGAGCCATCCGTGTCGGGGTGCCCAGCCTCGTACTCCCGGCAGAGGGAGCCATCCGTGTCGGGGTGCCCAGCCTCTGTACTCCCGGCAGAGGGAGCCATCCGTGTCGGGGTGCCCAGCCTCTCCCCGGCAGAGGGAGCCATCCGTGTCGGGGTGCCCAGCCTCTGTACTCCCGGCAGAGGGAGCCATCCGTGTCGGGGTGCCCAGCCTCTGTACTCCCGGCAGAGGGAGCCATCCGTGTCGGGGTGCCCAGCCTCTCCCCGGCAGAGGGAGCCATCCGTGTCGGGGTGCCCAGCCTCTCCCCGGCAGAGGGAGCCATCCGTGTCGGGGTGCCCAGCCTCTGTACTCCCGGCAGAGGGAGCCATCCGTGTCGGGGTGCCCAGCCTTTGTACTCCCGGCAGAGGGAGCCATCCGTGTCGGGGTGCCCAGCCTCTCCCTGGCAGAGGGAGCCATCCGTGTCGGGGTGCCCAGCCTCTGTACTCCCGGCAGAGGGAGCCATCCGTGTCGGGGTGCCCAGCCTTGTACTCCCGGCAGAGGGAGCCATCCGTGTCGGGGTGCCCAGCCTCTCCCGGCAGAGGGAGCCATCCGTGTCGGGGTGCCCAGCCTCTGTACTCCCGGCAGAGGGAGCCATCCGTGTCGGGGTGCCCAGCCTCACCCCGGCAGAGGGAGCCATCCGTGTCGGGGTGCCCAGCCTCTCCCCAGCAGAGGGAGCCATCCGTGTCGGGGTGCCCAGCCTCTGTACTCCCGGCAGAGGGAGCCATCCGTGTCGGGGTGCCCAGCCTCTGTACTCCCGGCAGAGGGAGCCATCCGTGTCGGGGTGCCCAGCCTCTGTACTCCCGGCAGAGGGAGCCATCCGTGTCGGGGTGCCCAGCCTTTGTACTCCCGGCAGAGGGAGCCATCCGTGTCGGGGTGCCCAGCCTCTCCCTGGCAGAGGGAGCCATCCGTGTCGGGGTGCCCAGCCTCTGTACTCCCGGCAGAGGGAGCCATCCGTGTCGGGGTGCCCAGCCTCACCCCGGCAGAGGGAGCCATCCGTGTCGGGGTGCCCAGCCTCTCCCCAGCAGAGGAGCCATCCGTGTCGGGGTGCCCAGCCTCTCCCCGGCAGAGGGAGCCATCCGTGTCGGGGTGCCCAGCCTCTGTACTCCCGGCAGAGGGAGCCATCCGTGTCGGGGTGCCCAGCCTTCTGTACTCCCGGCAGAGGGAGCCATCCGTGTCGGGGTGCCCAGCCTCTGTACTCCCGGCAGAGGGAGCCATCCGTGTCGGGGTGCCCAGCCTCTCCCTGGCAGAGGGAGCCATCCGTGTCGGGGTGCCCAGCCTCTCCCCAGCAGAGGGAGCCATCCGTGTCGGGGTGCCCAGCCTCTGTACTCCCGGCAGAGGGAGCCATCCGTGTCGGGGTGCCCAGCCTCTGTACTCCCGGCAGAGGGAGCCATCCGTGTCGGGGTGCCCAGCCTCTGTACTCCCGGCAGAGGGAGCCATCCGTGTCGGGGTGCCCAGCCTCTGTACTCCCGGCAGAGGGAGCCATCCGTGTCGGGGTGCCCAGCCTCTCCCCGGCAGAGGGAGCCATCCGTGTCGGGGTGCCCAGCCTCTGTACTCCCGGCAGAGGGAGCCATCCGTGTCGGGGTGCCCAGCCTCACTCCCGGCAGAGGGAGCCATCCGTGTCGGGGTGCCCAGCCTCTCCCCAGCAGAGGAGCCATCCGTGTCGGGGTGCCCAGCCTCTCCCCAGCAGAGGGAGCCATCCGTGTCGGGGTGCCCAGCCTCTGTACTCCCGGCAGAGGGAGCCATCCGTGTCGGGGTGCCCAGCCTGTACTCCCGGCAGAGGGAGCCATCCGTGTCGGGGTGCCCAGCCTCTGTACTCCCGGCAGAGGGAGCCATCCGTGTCGGGGTGCCCAGCCTCTCCCTGGCAGAGGGAGCCATCCGTGTCGGGGTGCCCAGCCTCTGTACTCCCGGCAGAGGGAGCCATCCGTGTCGGGGTGCCCAGCCTTTGTACTCCCGGCAGAGGGAGCCATCCGTGTCGGGGTGCCCAGCCTCTCCCGGCAGAGGGAGCCATCCGTGTCGGGTGCCCAGCCTCTGTACTCCCGGCAGAGGGAGCCATCCGTGTCGGGGTGCCCAGCCTCACCCCGGCAGAGGGAGCCATCCGTGTCGGGGTGCCCAGCCTCTCCCAGCAGAGAGAGCCATCCGTGTCGGGGTGCCCAGCCTCTCCCCAGCAGAGGGAGCCATCCGTGTTGGGGTGCCCAGCCTCTGTACTCCCGGCAGAGGGAGCCATCCGTGTCGGGGTGCCCAGCCTCTGTACTCCCGGCAGAGGGAGCCATCCGTGTCGGGGTGCCCAGCCTCTGTACTCCCGGCAGAGGGAGCCATCCGTGTCGGGGTGCCCAGCCTCTCCCGGCAGAGGGAGCCATCCGTGTCGGGGTGCCCAGCCTCTGTACTCCCGGCAGAGGGAGCCATCCGTGTCGGGGTGCCCAGCCTCTGTACTCCCGGCAGAGGGAGCCATCCGTGTCGGGGTGCCCAGCCTCTCCCGGCAGAGGGAGCCATCCGTGTCGGGGTGCCCAGCCTCTGTACTCCCGGCAGAGGGAGCCATCCGTGTCGGGGTGCCCAGCCTCACCCCGGCAGAGGGAGCCATCCGTGTCGGGGTGCCCAGCCTCTCTCCCGGCAGAGGGAGCCATCCGTGTCGGGGTGCCCAGCCTCTGTACTCCCGGCAGAGGGAGCCATCCGTGTCGGGGTGCCCAGCCTTTGTACTCCCGGCAGAGGGAGCCATCCGTGTCGGGGTGCCCAGCCTCTCCCCGGCAGAGGGAGCCATCCGTGTCGGGTGCCCAGCCTCTGTACTCCCGGCAGAGGGAGCCATCCGTGTCGGGGTGCCCAGCCTCACCCCGGCAGAGGGAGCCATCCGTGTCGGGGTGCCCAGCCTCTCCCCAGCAGAGGAGCCATCCGTGTCGGGGTGCCCAGCCTCTCCCCAGCAGAGGGAGCCATCCGTGTCGGGGTGCCCAGCCTCTGTACTCCCGGCAGAGGGAGCCATCCGTGTCGGGGTGCCCAGCCTCTGTACTCCCGGCAGAGGGAGCCATCCGTGTCGGGGTGCCCAGCCTTTGTACTCCCGGCAGAGGGAGCCATCCGTGTCGGGGTGCCCAGTGGCAGAGGGAGCCATCCGTGTCGGGGTGCCCAGCCTCTGTACTCCCGGCAGAGGGAGCCATCCGTGTCGGGGTGCCCAGCCTCTGTACTCCCGGCAGAGGGAGCCATCCGTGTCGGGGTGCCCAGCCTCTGTACTCCCGGCAGAGGGAGCCATCCGTGTCGGGGTGCCCAGCCTCTGTACTCCCGGCAGAGGGAGCCATCCGTGTCGGGGTGCCCAGCCTCTGTACTCCCGGCAGAGGGAGCCATCCGTGTCGGGGTGCCCAGCCCTCTCCCAGCAGAGGGAGCCATCCGTGTCGGGGTGCCCAGCCTCTCCCCAGCAGAGGGAGCCATCCGTGTCGGGGTGCCCAGCCTCTCTCCCGGCAGAGGGAGCCATCCGTGTCGGGGTGCCCAGCCTCTGTACTCCCGGCAGAGGGAGCCATCCGTGTCGGGGTGCCCAGCCTTTGTACTCCCGGCAGAGGGAGCCATCCGTGTCGGGGTGCCCAGCCTCTCCCGGCAGAGGGAGCCATCCGTGTCGGGGTGCCCAGCCTCTGTACTCCCGGCAGAGGGAGCCATCCGTGTCGGGGTGCCCAGCCTTTGTACTCCCGGCAGAGGGAGCCATCCGTGTCGGGGTGCCCAGCCTCTCCCGGCAGAGGGAGCCATCCGTGTCGGGGTGCCCAGCCTCTGTACTCCCGGCAGAGGGAGCCATCCGTGTCGGGTGCCCAGCCTCACCCCGGCAGAGGGAGCCATCCGTGTCGGGGTGCCCAGCCTCTCCCCAGCAGAGGGAGCCATCCGTGTCGGGGTGCCCAGCCTCTCCCCAGCAGAGGGAGCCATCCGTGTGGGGTGCCCAGCCTCTGTACTCCCGGCAGAGGGAGCCATCCGTGTCGGGGTGCCCAGCCTCTGTACTCCCGGCAGAGGGAGCCATCCGTGTCGGGGTGCCCAGCCTCTCCCCGGCAGAGGGAGCCATCCGTGTCGGGGTGCCCAGCCTCTCCCGGCAGAGGGAGCCATCCGTGTCGGGGTGCCCAGCCTCTGTACTCCCGGCAGAGGGAGCCATCCGTGTCGGGGTGCCCAGCCTTTGTACTCCCGGCAGAGGGAGCCATCCGTGTCGGGGTGCCCAGCCTCTCCCCGGCAGAGGGAGCCATCCGTGTCGGGGTGCCCAGCCTCTGTACTCCCGGCAGAGGGAGCCATCCGTGTCGGGGTGCCCAGCCTTTGTACTCCCGGCAGAGGGAGCCATCCGTGTCGGGGTGCCCAGCCTCTCCCCGGCAGAGGGAGCCATCCGTGTCGGGGTGCCCAGCCTCTGTACTCCCGGCAGAGGGAGCCATCCGTGTCGGGGTGCCCAGCCTCACCCCGGCAGAGGGAGCCATCCGTGTCGGGGTGCCCAGCCTCTCCCCAGCAGAGAGAGCCATCCGTGTCGGGGTGCCCAGCCTCTCCCCAGCAGAGGGAGCCATCCGTGTTGGGGTGCCCAGCCTCTGTACTCCCGGCAGAGGAGCCATCCGTGTCGGGGTGCCCAGCCTCTGTAATCCCGGCAGAGGGAGCCATCCGTGTCGGGGTGCCCAGCCTCTGTACTCCCGGCAGAGGGAGCCATCCGTGTCGGGGTGCCCAGCCTCTGTACTCCCGGCAGAGGGAGCCATCCGTGTCGGGGTGCCCAGCCTCTGTACTCCCGGCAGAGGGAGCCATCCGTGTCGGGGTGCCCAGCCTCTGTACTCCCGGCAGAGGGAGCCATCCGTGTCGGGGTGCCCAGCCTCTGTACCCCGGCAGAGGGAGCCATCCGTGTCGGGGTGCCCAGCCTCTGTACTCCCGGCAGAGGGA
>NW_024608938.1:67500-87500 GCF_018296145.1 Oncorhynchus tshawytscha
CAGCCTGATCAACTCTATGTGAAGGAGATGTGTCACGCTGCATGAGGCAAATGGTCACACCAGATACTTTAAGGTTTCTATGACCAACATATTCATCTCTGTATTCCCAGTCATGTGAAATCCATAGATTAGAGCCTAATGCATTTTTCAATTGACAGATTTTCCTTATATGAAATGTAACTCAGTAAAATCTTTGAAAATACTTCATGCTGCATTTATATTTTTTGTTCAGTGTATATAACGACCTGCCCGTATCACTATCGCTATGGGAATGCCCTTTGAACCCAAGGTGAGTTTCAAAGGGAATCACACAACTGTGATCTGGATTCATTTCCAACTAGAACAGAGTACACTACAACTCTGTACTTGTTGACCAGCCAGTGTGATGTCCTGCGTTGTTTTTGGGATCTGATAAATGCATGATGTTGAGACGGATTTCTCTTCTTGGAACAAAGACATTGATTACGTCAGGGTAGCCTAGTGGTTAGAGCGTAGGGGCGGCAGGGTAAGCCTAGTGGTTAGAGCGTAGAGGCGGCAGGGTAGCCTAGTGGTTAGAGCGTTGGACTAGTAACCGGAAGGTTGTGAGTTCAAACCCCCGAGCTGACAAGGTACAAATCTGTCGTTCTGCCCCTGAACAGGCAGTTAACCCACTGTTCCTAGGCTGTAATTGAAAATAAGAATGTGTTCTTAACTGACTTGTCTAGTTAAATAAAGGTAAAATAAAAAATAAAATTACAACACCATAAAAGTTCACCTTGGGAACAATACAAAAAGTTATTGAATTGAATTCAGTAGCACTATAAAATGAACCACATGGATGAAACGTGAAGACAACAGAGAGGGACAGCGTATGTAAAAACATTTATTGGTTGAGGACGTATTATAGTTGACATGGCCTTTCTACCAGGCTTGGTGGTTAATATTAACAGTACAGCTTCCTACTTCCTCTACTCTTTAGTCTCAGACATGGAGCTTCAACATTCAACAAAAAAAAAAAAATTGAAATAATCTTTACATTTCCTTGACACACACAGGTGTGTGTGTGACGGTGTGGAATGTGTGTGAGGGTTAAACATGATGAGATGGTCAACTATAACAATATACATGATTAAGATCAGATTATGGACAGAGCAGAGCACAGAGCCAGGTTACTATAGCCTGGGTTACACCCTATGGGCCCTGGTCAACAGGAAGCACACCATATAAGGAACAGGGAACCATTTGGGATTCAGACATTATAGTTAAGCAGACAGCATCACTCCAAATAACCTTAGTCAGCCAATCACATCGCTCTATCCCACCCACAGAATCAAGACTGACTAACTGGCTGGTTCACCAGATGTGATTAAGAAACTAAACATGAGCATCGTATTGGTCCAGACAAACCACATGATCTCAACATGAGGACTTCCTACTCCAGATTACCACATTAACAACACATAGGACCAGTTTCCTGGACACAGATTCAGCAGTTTTGGTCCAGTAGGATTCATGTGAGTCCAGGAAGCCAGCCTGTAATTAAGCAATAAGGCACAGCCCCCCTGTAGTGCCAATATACCACAGCTAAGGGTTGTTCTTAGGCACGACGCAGCGTGGAGTGCCTTGACACAGCCCTTAGCCGTGGTATATTAGCTATATAAACCCCCAAGGTGCCTTATTGCTATTAGAAACTGGTTACCAATGTAATTAGAGCAGTAAAAATTAAATGTTTTGTCATACCCGTGGTATACGGTCTGATGTACCACGGCTGTCAGCCAATCAGCATTCAGGGCTTGAACCACCCAGTTTGTAATTCTCTATAAAAGGCTGTATTTAGTCTGTTTTACAGCAGGCTAGTGTTCTCAGGAGAATCCAGCTGAGTTTAAACACAGCATGCTGTTTTCTTCCATAGTGAGTAGCATGCCAGGGCCAGGAGCCGCTTCCAGGAGCCGCTTCCAGGAGCCGCTTCCAGGCCACTCAGTGTGTGGTGTGTTGCTCTCTCCTGCGTCTCTCCCATTACCATGACATTCCTTCACACAGACACTGCCCCACTGACGGCCATCTTTGCTTGTTCCATCGCCATAAGCAACAACAGCCCAGCAGAGAGAAGGAACACAGTGCACATCAAAAATGATGACATTGTACACATGACACTGTGCACATCAAATTAAAAAAAGTGTAATGAACCCAGATGTTTTCAGTCTAATCTAACCTACTCTCTGACAGGATATGTGTAATCTAAAGAGAATATAGTGACATGGAGTTGCATCTCCTCCAGTATGTATGTAAGCGCTGCACATTAGTCTTTGGCATGGTTCAGTATCGGAGAAGCCCATTGGTTGAGCTGACGTTCACGCCAGACCAATAACAGGAGAACAGAAGATCAGGTCAATGCTTCATCGTCGTGGATTAAAAACCTCGTATTTACTTGGTTAAATAACATCCACATACGTTTCCCAGTGACATAAAGAGGGAAATAAAAATAAGCACATTAAATCTGAGTCTGAATCGATTTTTAAAAAAAACTGTTGAGATTGAAAGAGATCCACCATATTATCAATTGTAAGACTTTAATTCTTTAAGACTTTAAATTCTTTACGACAGTATTAAGACATCTATAAACGTTCTTCAGGGCTTCAGACTTTTTCAGAGAGGCAGCTGTTCTCATACACTCCTCAGAGTACACTACAGCTGTACCAACCCACCACATCCACCCCAGGAGGTTAACAACACCGGGACAACCCACCACATCCACCCCAGGTTAACAGACCCACCACATCCACATCCCCAGGAGGTTAACAGACGGCCCTACCAGGACCCACCACACCCACCCCACATCCACCCCAGGAGGTTAACAGACGGCCCTACCAGGACAACCCACCACATCCACCCCAGGAGGTTAACAGACAGCCCTACCAGGACAACCCACCACATCCACCCCAGGAGGTTAACAGACAGCCCTACCAGGACAACCCACCACATCCACCCCAGGAGGTTAACAGACAGCCCTACCAGGACAACCCACCACATCCACCCCAGGAGGTTAACAGACAGCCCTACCAGGACAACCCACCACATCCAACCCAGGAGGTTAACAGACAGCCCTACCAGGACAACCCACCACATCCACCCCAGGAGGTTAACAGACAGCCCTACCAGGACAACCCACCACATCCACCCCAGGAGGTTAACAGACAGCCCTACCAGGACAACCCACCACATCCATCCCAGGAGGTTAACAGACACCATCACATCAACCTCTCTCTTCCCCCTGTGTAGGAAGCACTGATCAGAACCAAGAGCTTTCAGAACCAAGAGATACAGCAGTCTAGCTAGGGAGGCCTGTCCCGTACCACTGTAGGGGCTGGAGGTCAGGGCCCTATACCACTGTAGGGTTAGAGGTCAGAGGTTAGGATAGTATGTTTAAAACCATGGTTACTTGGTTAGATTACAGTACTGTTCATGTTGCTCTAAACACAGTAAAAACAGAAAATAAATCATTCAGAGAAAATAAAAAAGAAAGCGCCTGAAATGAACTGAAAAAACGAAACAATAAGATGTACAGCTGTAGTTCTAACAATAGTATAATAAACAATAAACAATAATAATAATAACAACAACGTGTGTATAGATATGTAGGTACTAGAGAGAGCTATTCCAGTTATTTCTCTTCTCCTCAGATAGATGATGTTACCTGCGTCTCAAATGGAACCCTATTCTCTATAGGGCACGATCACAGCCCCTAGGGCTCGGATCAAAAGTAGTGCACTACGTAGGGAACAAGGGTGCCATTTGGGACTCGCAGTCCCCGTCTGGTTGAGGGCGCCTTGCTCCGGGTTTTGGCACAAGACTTAACGTCCACGGTGAGATGAGACCAGGGGATTGGCTGAAAATGTATTCCATACGGCGAGATGAGACGACGGGACAGATCTGGGAGACATGACAGGCTCCGCCCCTTACTGGTCCCCCTCCACTCGCCTCTTGCGGACTGGAGAGAAGACAGGAAGAGGACAAGGAGAAGAGGACAAGGAGGAATTGTACAGTGAGAAACTTGATCAAAACACAGCAAACAACATGGTGATCAAACAATCCTAAAACAGTCCCGTGCTGGTCAGAAGAGACAGAGGAGTCCAACCCTATGATTTTAAAGTGCATACAAGCCTTTTGCTAACAAAGAAGTCAAACCAGCCTTATGCTAACGGAGAGGTCAAACCAGCCTTATGCTAACGAAGAAGTCAAACCAGCCTTATGCTAACAAAGAAATCAAACCAGCCTTATGCTAACAGGAGGAGAAAGGCCCAGGGCTTCAGACAGGACGGAGAGGAACCAGGCCTTGGGCTTCAGACAGGACAGGAGGAAGAAACCAGGAGAGGAGAGGCCTTGGGCTTCAGTCAAGACAGCTAAGGAGAGAGGCCCAGGGCTTCAGACAGGACAGTAGTCAGAGAGGCCCAGCCTCATGCAGGACAAGAGGTCAGACCAGGCCTTGGGCTTCAGACAGGAGGAGAGGAGAGGCCTTGGGCCAGCCTCACAGTAGGAGAGAGGCCCAGGGCTTCAGACAGGACAGTAGGAGAGAGGCCCAGGGCTTCAGACAGGACAGGGCTTCAAACAGGACAAGAGGAGAGAGGCCTTGGGCTTCAGACAGGAGGAGAGGAGAGGCCTTGGGCTTCAGTCAAGACAGTAGGAGAGAGGCCCAGGGCTTCAGACAGGACAGTAGGAGAGAGGCCCTGGGCTTCAGACAGGACAAGAGGAGAGAGGCCCTGGGCTTCAGACAGGACAAGAGGAGAGAGGCCCTGGGCTTCAGACAGGACAGGAGGAGAGAGGCCCAGGGCTTCAGACAGGACAGTAGGAGAGAGGCCCAGGGCTTCAGACAGGACAAGAGGAGAGAGGCCCTGGGCTTCAGACAGGACAGAGGAGAGAGGCCCTTGGGCTTCAGACAGGACAGGAGGAGAGAGGCCCAGGGCTTCAGACAGGACAGTAGGAGAGAGGCCCTGGGCTTCAGACAGGACAGAGGAGAGAGGCCCTGGGCTTCAGACAGGACAGGAGGAGAGAGGCCCTGGGCTTCAGACAGGACAGGAGGAGAGAGGCCCAGGGCTTCAGACAGGACAGGAGGAGAGGCCCAGGGCTTCAGACAGGACAGTAGGAGAGAGGCCCTGGGCTTCAGACAAGACAGTAGGAGAGAGGCCCTGGGCTTCAGACAGGACAGGAGGAGAGAGGCCCTGGGCTTCAGACAGGACAGGAGGAGAGAGGCCCAGGGCTTCAGACAAGGACAGGAGGAGAGAGGCCCAGGGCTTCAGACAAGACAGGAGGAGAGAGGCCCTGGGCTTCAGACAGGATAATAGAGGAGAGAGGCCCTGGGCTTCAGACGGGACAAGAGGAGAGAGGCCCTGGGCTTCAGACAGGACAGGAGGAGAGAGGCCCAGGGCTTCAGACAGGACAGTAGGAGAGAGGCCCAGGGCTTCAGACGGGACAAGAGGAGAGAAGCCCTGGGCTTCAGACAGGACAGGAGTAGAGAGGCCCAGGGCTTCAGACAGGACAGGAGGAGAGAGGCCCTGGGCTTCAGACAGGACAGGAGGAGAGAAGCCCTGGGCTTCAGACAGGACAGGAGGAGAGAGGCCCAGGGGTTCAGACAGGACAGGAGGAGAGAGGGAACAATGTCAAACGACAAGAAAGAAAGGAGGAAGAGCTCTTTCAACAGGACTAGAAGAAAAGTCCGTCTTCAAGAAGAGAAGCTAAATGTCGTCCTCAACAAAGCCCTGGGTATAAAAAAACATGAACCAAATCCACCTCTGCGTCACCATGGAAACAGCTGGAAATGTGTCTTTGAGATGGTAGAATTATGATATAACACTGTTATAGTAACCCTATCAGACTGACTGTAGTATAATATACTGTGTTATAGTAACCATGTCAGTCTGACTGTAGTATAATATACTGTGTTATAGTAACCCTGTCAGTCTGACTGTAGTATAATATACTGTGTTATAGTCAGTCTGACTGTAGTATAATATACTGTGTTATAGTCAATCTGACTGTAGTATAATATACTGTGTTATAGTAACCCTGTCAGTCTGACTGTAGTATAATATACTGTGTTATAGTCAGTCTGACTGTAGTATAATATACTGTGTTATGGTAACCCTGTCAGACTGACTGTAGTATAATATACTGTGTTATAGTAACCCTGTCAGTCTGACTGTAGTATAATATACTGTAGTATAATATACTGTGTTATCAGTCTGACTGTAGTATAATATACTGTGTTTAGTAACCCTGTCAGTCTGACTGTAGTATAATATACTGTGTTATAGTCAGTCTGACTGTAGTATAATATACTGTGTTATAGTCAGTCTGACTGTAGTATAATATACTGTGTTATAGTCAATCTGACTGTAGTATAATATACTGTGTTATAGTAACCCTGTCAGTCTGACTGTAGTATAATATACTGTGTTATAGTAACCCTGTCAGTCTGACTGTAGTATAATATACTGTGTTATAGTAACCCTGTCAGTCTGACTGTAGTATAATATACTGTGTTATAGTCAGTCTGACTGTAGTATAATATACTGTGTTATAGTAACCCTGTCAGTCTGACTGTAGTATAATATACTGTGTTATAGTCAGTCTGACTGTAGTATAATATACTGTGTTATAGTAACCCTGTCAGTCTGACTGTAGTATAATATACTGTGTTATAGTAACCCTGTCAGTCTGACTGATATGACATCATAAAGGAGTACATATCATACCCTGAACCCAAAAGAGGCCAATCCTAAAAGCTGAGTGATGGTGTGTGTGTGTGTTCTTACTCAGGTCATTGTTCTTGGTGATAGCAGCAGCAGCTCTAGCCCGCGGGCCTTGCTGACAGAAGTGGTAGCCGAACTTCACTATGCTGTTGTTGTCCTCCAGCATCTTAGCCATCTCCATCTCTACTGAAGTCCCCAGCTGCTGCCTCTGTAGAGACACATACACACACACACATCAAGAACCACACACACACACACTCCGCTTGGTCTGACTCCTGGAGTAGTCAACAGTGCGTCACTGACCAACATTTTTTAGATGCCCTCCTGTTGACCACAATGACAACTTTAAAACAGCTACATTTTGTCTTCCTGCAATTCTACACATTTTGCCATGTGGCTGAGAGAACATTTGAATCCTACACATTTTGCCATGTGGCTGAGAGAACATTTGAATCCTACACATTTTGCCATGTGGCTGAGAGAACATGTGAATCCTACACATTTTGCCATGTGGCTGAGAGAACATTTGAATCCTACACATTTTGCCATGTGGCTGTGAGATGATTTCAATTCTACACATTTTGCCATGTGGCTGAGAGAACATGTGAATTCTACACATTTTGCCAAGTGGCTGAGAGAACATTTGAATCCTACACCATTTTGCCATGTGGCTGAGAGAACATTTGAATCCTACACCATTTTGCCATGTGGCTGTGAGATGATTTCAATTCTACACATTTTGCCATGTGGCTGAGAGAACATGTGAATTCTACACATTTTGCCATGTGGCTGAGAGAACATTTGAATTCTACACATTTTGCCATGTGGCTGAGAGAACATTTAAATTCTACACATTTTGCCATGTGGCTGAGAGAACATTTGAATTCTACACATTTTGCCATGTGGCTGAGAGAACATTTGAATCCTACACATTTTGCCATGTGGCTGAGAGAACATTTGAATCCTACACATTTTGCCATGTGGCTGAGAGAACATTTGAATCCTACACCATTTTGCCATGTGGCTGAGAGAACATTTGAATCCTACACCATTTTGCCATGTGGCTGAGAGAACATTTGAATCCTACACCATTTTGCCATGTGGCTGAGAGAACATTTGAATCCTACACCATTTTGCCATGTGGCTGAGAGAACATTTGAATCCTACACATTTTGCCATGTGGCTGAGAGACAATTTGAATTTACATATTTTGCCATGTGGCTGACAGAACATTTGAATCCTACACATTTTGCCATGTGGCTGACAGAACATTTGAATCCTACACATTTTGCCATGTGGCTGACAGAACATTTGAATCCTACACATTTTGCCATGTGGCTGACAGAACATTTGAATCCTACACATTTTGCCATGTGGCTGACAGAACATTTTTACACATTTTGCCATGTGGCTGACAGAACTGACAGAACACACATTTTGCCATGTGGCTGACAGAACATTTGAATCCTACACATTTTGCCATGTGGCTGAGAGAACATTTGAATCCTACACATTTTGCCATGTGGCTGAGAGAACATTTGAATCCTACACCATTTTGCCATGTGGCTGAGAGAACATTTGAATCCTACACCATTTTGCCATGTGAACATTTGAATCCTACACTGAGAGAACATTTGAATCCTACACCATTTTGCCATGTGGCTGAGAGAACATTTGAATCCTACACCATTTTGCCATGTGGCTGAGAGAACATTTGAATCCTACACCATTTTGCCATGTGGCTGAGAGAACATTTGAATCCTACACCATTTTGCCATGTGGCTGAGAGAACATTTGAATCCTACACATTTTGCCATGTGGCTGACAGAACATTTGAATCCTACACATTTTGCCATGTGGCTGACAGAACATTTGAATTCTACACATTTTGCCATGTGGCTGACAGAACATTTGAATCCATTTGAACACATTTTGCCATGTGGCTGATGTGGCAGAACATTTGAATCCTACACATTTTGCCATGTGGCTGAGAGAACATTTGAATTCTACACATTTTGCCATGTGGCTGACAGAACATTTGAATCCTACACATTTTGCCATGTGGCTGACAGAACATTTGAATCCTACACATTTTGCCATGTGGCTGACAGAACATTTGAATCCTACACATTTTGCCATGTGGCTGACAGAACATTTGAATTCTACACATTTTGCCATGTCTTAAGCAATCTGAGTGACTCAAACGTTGTAACTAAATGACATCACGACAAATGTTTTTGAATTCTAGATTCTCCCTGACGTGCTAAATGTTCGGTGACTGTTAGATGATCTTTCTGTGTTTACTTTAGATCTGGTTTTACGTTCCAGCTGAAAACGTTTTACCATCCTGAAAAATTGGACAAAAACCCCTGTAGTGAGTTGTGTGTGTGTGTATAGTTAGTGTGATCATGTATGTGTGTATTTAGTGTGTGTATTACCTGGTTGTTTATCTTGATCTCAGTGACAGTGAGTGTGTGTGTGATGTGTGTGTGTGTGTGTGTGCTACCTGGTTGTCTATCTTGATCTCAGTGAGTGTGTGTGTGCGCGTGTGTATATTTAGTGTGATGTGTGTGTGTGTGTGTGTAACCTGGTTGTCTATCTTGATCTCAGTCAGTGTGTGTGTGTGTGTGTGTGTGTGTGTGTGTGTGTGTGTGTGTGTGTGTGTGTGTGTGTGTGTTACCTGGTTGTCTATCTTGATCTCAGTCAGTGTGTCGTTGTCTCGGAGAGAGTCCACCAGAGCAGCAGCACCAGCGCTGGTGATGAAGTTAGACTCCAGGTTGAGACTCCGCAACGACTTGTTCTCCTTCAGCATCTCACTCATCGCCTGGGAGGGGGGGTAGTTAGGAGTGGGTTGGAGCAAAAACCTGCACACACTTCTTCCCTACCCACAGACAGACAGCCAGCACCCACAGACAGACACCCAGACAGATAGCCAGACACCCACAGACAGACAGACATCCACAGACAGACATAGACACCCACAGACAGACAGACACCCACAGACAGACAGACACCCAGACAGACAGACAGACACCTACAGACAGACACCCAGACAGACAGACACCCAGACAGGCACCTACAGACAGACAGACAGACAGACAGACAGACAGACAGACAGACAGGCACCAGACACCCAAACAGACAGACATCCAGACACCCAGACAGGCACCAGACAGACAGACAGACACCCACAGACAGACAGACAGCACCTACAGACAGACAGACACCCAGACAGACAGACAGGCACCTACAGACAGACATACAGACAGCCAGACATAAACACCCACAGACAGACAGACAGAGACACCCACAGACAGACAGACACCTACAGACAGACAGACACCTACAGACACCCAGACACCCACAGACACCCAGACAGACATATAGACAGACAGACATACAGACACCCAGACAGACAGGCACCTACAGACAGACATACAGACACCCACAGACAGACAGACACCTACAGACAGACAGACAGACAGACACCTACAGACAGACAGACAGACACACCTACAGACAGACAGACACCTACAGACAGACAGACACCTACAGACACCCAGACAGACAGACAGACAGACACCTACAGACAGACAGACACCTACAGACACCCAGACAGACATATAGACAGACAGACATACAGACACCCAGACAGACAGGCACCTACAGACAGACATACAGACAGACACCTACAGACAGACATACAGACAGACAGGCACATACAGACAGACACATACAGACAGACATACAGACAGACAGACAGGCACCTACAGACAGACATACAGACACCCACCACAGCGATGGGGTCGTTGCTCCGTGTGGCGGCGAGGCTGAACTTCTTGACGTGTGTGTTCCTCTCCATGGCCTTGGCAAACTCCTTCAGCGTGGGAATGGGAATGTTCTGGAATACCAGGAAAATACAGGAGAATCACATCTGGTCTCATTGTGTGTGTGTCAGTGAGTTTATATATATATATATATAAAATGTGTGTGTTTCTGTGTGTCTGCAAGCGTGTGTGCGTGTGTGTGCGTGTGTGTGTGTGTCTGCGTGTCTGCGTGTGTGTGTGTCTGCGTGCGCGTGTGTGTGTGTGTCTGCGTGCGCGTGTGTGTCTGTCTGTGTGTGTGTGTGTGTGTGTGTGCGTGTGTGTGTGTCTGCGTGTCTGCGTGTGTGCGTGCGTGTGTGTGTCTGCGTGTGTGCGTGTGTCTGCGTGTGTGTGTCTGCGTGTGTGTGTCTGCGTGTGTGTTTGTGTGTGTGTGTCTGCGTCTGTGTGTGTGCGTGTGTCTGTGTGTGTCTGCTGTGTGTGTGTGTGTGTGTGTGTGTGCGTGCGTGTCTGTGTGTGCGTGTGCGTGTGTGTGTGTGTGTGTGTGTGTGTGTGTGTCTGTGTGTGTGTCTGTGTGTGTGTGTCTGTGTCTGTGTGTGTGTGTGTGTGTGTGTCTGTGTGTGTGTGTGTCTGTGTGTGTGTGTGTCTGTGTGTGTCTGTGTGTGTGTGTACCTTGATGTTGTTGAGGTTAACCTCCGTCAGCGCAGCGTCGTTGTTTTTTATCCTCTGCAGAGTGTCGTCTACGTTAGTGGGGTTGGGAGGCTCATCAAACACGGGGTTCATCTTCTCCCCTTCACCACGTCTGAAATATATTCATCTGTATCCATCACACCTCATTTATATAGGAGGCCTGGTCACCAAACAACCAGGTGGAACCTAGAGCCAATATAACCCTGGTTATGTTGGGGTTAGTGGTGTAGCGGTTACATGGTGGTAACTGTGTTTACGTTGAGGTTACATTGAGGTTACGTTGTGGTTACATTGTGGTTATGTTGGGGTTAGTAGTGTAGCGGTTACATGGGAGACCAGATGCTGCTGGAAGTGGTGTTGGAGGGCCAGTAGGAGGCACTCTTTCCTCTGGTCTAAAAAATATCCCAATTTCCCAGGGCAGTGATTGGGGACACTGCCCTGTGTAGGGTGCTGTCTTTCGGATGGGACGTTAAACGGGTGTCCTGACTCTGAGGTCATTAAAGATCCCATGGCACTTATCGTAAGAGTAGGGGTGTTAACCCCGGTGTCCTGGCTAAAATCCCAATCTGGCCCTCAAACCATCACGGTCACCTAATAATCCCCAGTTTACAATTGGCTCATTCATCCCCCTCCTCTCCCCTGTAACTATTCCCCAGGTCGTTGCTGCAAATGAGAACGTGTTCTCAGGCAACTTACCTGGTAAAATAACGGATAAATAAATAAATAAAAATAAAACATGGTGGTAATTGTGTTTACGTTGAGGTTACATTGAGGTTGTGTTGTGGTTACATTGTGGTTGTGTTTACATTGTGGTTGTGTTGTGGTTACATTGTGGTTACGTTGTGGTTGTGTTGTGGTTACATTGTGGTTGTGTTGAGGTTACATTGGTGGTTGTGTTGTGGTTACATTGTGGTTGTGTTGAGGTTGTGTTGTGGTTTGTGTTGTTGTGTTGTGTTGGTTACAGGTTACATTGTGGTTGTGTTTGGTTACATTGTGGTTGTGTTGTGGTTACATTGTGGTTGTGTTGAGGTTACATTGTGGTTGTGTTGTGGTTACATTGTGGTTGTGTTGTGGTTACATTGTGGTTGTGTTGTGTTGTGGTTACATTGTGGTTGTGTTGTGGTTACATTGTGGTTGTGTTGTGGTTACATTGTGGTTGTGTTGTGGTTACATTGTGGTTGTGTTGTGGTTACATTGTGGTTGTGTTGTGGTTACATTGTGGTTGTGTTGTGGTTACATTGTGGTTGTGTTATGGTTACATTGTGGTTACATTGTGGTTGTGTTGTGGCTACATTGTGGTTGTGTTATGGTTACATTGTGGTTGTGTACTCACTGTTGTATCCTCCGTCTTTACTGCTGGTTCCATCGTAGCTCTGGGTGCTGGTCACCAGGGTATGGACACCTAGGATGGCTGTGGACAAACACACAACAACAGACTTAGTGTGTGTGTACCATGGGACAAGCCTGGCTGACAGTGTGTATGAAAGACTCCTGTATTTAGCATTTAGCTGTCCTTGGAGAGACTGGAGACAGTAAGATACACAGATCCTTCTAACGCAGAGAGAGCGAGAGCGAGGCTGTGTGTCTCTGTCCCTAAGACAGCCTACCTACCCCCTCCCCTTACCTGCCAGGTCACAGAGTTCAGTGTCGGTAGCACTGGACAGGGCCTCTTCTAGTTCCGGGTCAAGGGTCGTTACGTCTTCCTGACGAGACTCGATGGGCCGCTGCTTGGGAACAAATGCCTTGCCTACAGAGAGAGGCAGAGCGAGAGGGAAGATATGGGAGAGAGAGAGAGGAGATGGGAGAGAGGGAAAGGGAGAGAGAGAGAGAGAGAGAGAGAGGAGATGGGAGAGAGGGAAAGGGAGAGAGAGAGGAGATGGGAGAGAGGGAAAGGGAGAGAAGAGTGAGAACCTGACTAGGCAGATGTATCCAACTTCCTGTTGACCCTCTGGTCTCTTCTGTACAGGTCATTCCCCAGCTGACACAGGAAGGACCACAATGCACTGCAGAAGCGAAGGCGGTCAGCCAGAGAACCACTGTTTATTTTTCATGTCCAGAGAGACAGATAAACAATCACCCCTGCTAATAAACTCATCAATATAGTCAATACCGAATATGAAACAACAACCAATAAGTTAGTAGTAGCTGGAGTTGAAAGGGAGTCAGATGAACTCACTGATATCATTTTTATGTCTCCGCGTGCAGTTTAAAGGAAGTTGCTAACTAGCGTTAGCACAATGACTGGAAGTCTATGAGTATCTGTCTATGAGTATCGTTTTTCTCCTCCCATCCTCAGCAGTGGTTCAAAAACTACTTGGGATGTTAAAATGCTTTCAGGGTAAACTAAAACTACTAAACCAAATACAAAATGGATGTATATATATATATATATTTTTTTTAAATAGCCTATAACGAGGACTTCCAATTACCAAAATAAAAGCTAGACAATCAGACAGTCATTGAATTTGTTAATATGTTTGGAGCATAAGAACACAACATTAGCCATGTCAAAATGCGTAGAATTGTAGGAAATTAGCTTTAAAACCACTAAATGTTTTCTTGACCGCGAAGATGGAAGCCTCAAATATTCTTGCCCAGGGCCCCGGACAGAACTCAGCTGTACAGACGCTCCTTTTTTTTTTTCTCGCTCTCTCTCTCTCTCATTCTACCACCCTTTCTCACCCCAATTTCATCATATCCAATTCTTGATCTTGTCTCATTGAAACTTCCCAACTGGCTTGGGAAAGGCAAAGGTTGATTCAAGCGTCCTCCGAAACATGACTTGCCAAAATGAGCTTCCAAACACCTGTCAGCTTAACCCAGCCGCACCAATGTGTCGGAGGAAACACCATCCAACTGACAATCAAAGTCAGCCTGCAGGTGCCCGGCCTGCCATAAGGAGTCGCTAGAGCACGATAAGCCCCCCCGGTCAAACCCTCCACTAACCCGGACAACGCTGGGCCTATGGGACTCCTGGTCACAGTCAGTTGTGACACAGCCTGGGATCAAACCCGGGTCTGTAGTGACACCTCAAACATTCCCTTAGACCACTGCACCACTCGGGAGCCCCCAAGACCCTTTTTGCTCCAGAAACAAACTCTGCATTGTTACAAATAATGTCATAATAACACTCAATGCATAAAGAAATGGTGCCAATAGCCCATTCTCAAATCTACATTCAGTTAGATGTTTTGAAGAAGGGTTTTATTGATCTATTTTCTACTTATCTTTGGTCTGTGTATATTTTTCACCACATCTAGCCATAGGATGAAGGGGAAATGTTTACAGTTTTTAATATGATATCTGAGTGAGACGAACTACCAAAAATCTAAATGGTACAGCGTGTCCTCCGGCCGGTAAGTCAACCGTGATAACAAGTTTAGATAGCTGCCCGCAAAACTAACTTAGCAGCCTAAACATGTGTGTTTGCTGACATGGGCTAATTGACTGACTATCAGTGAATGACATAAGCAGGAAAAACTGCTTATGCACAACCAAATTTAGAAATTGCAACTTGTGTATTCTACTTATCTAACTGTCAACAGTAAGTTGAGACCCCGACGGGGGGGTGGGATTGATCTGCCAGTTGCCCATCCCTGCTTTAGAGTCTAGAGTTGCGAAACCTGAGTAACTTTCCCAAAATCCCACTTAAAAGATTCCAGGATTCAGGACCCATCTAGTGTTGAACCCAGGGGAGATTCAGGACCCTACTAGTGTTGAACCCAGGGGAGATACAGGACCCTACTAGTGTTGAACCCAGGGGAGATTCAGGACCCTGCTAGTGTTGAACCCAGGGGAGATTCAGGACCCTGCTAGTGTTGAACCCAGGGGAGATTCAGGACCCTACTAGTGTTGAACCCAGGGGAGATTCAGGACCCTGCTAGTGTTGAACCCAGGGAGATTCAGGACCCTGCTAGTGTTGAACCCAGGGGAGATTCAGGACCCTGCTAGTGTTGAACCCAGGGGAGATTCAGGACCCTGCTAGTGTTGAACCCAGGGGAGATTCAGGACCCCTAGTGTTGAACCCAGGGAGATTCAGGACCCTGCTAGTGTTGAACCCAGGGAGATTCAGGACCCTGCTAGTGTTGAACCCAGGGAGATTCAGGACCCTGCTAGTGTTGAACCCAGGGAGATTCAGGACCCTGCTAGTGTTGAACCCAGGGGAGATTCAGGACCCTACTAGTGTTGAACCCAGGGGAGATTCAGGACCCTACTAGTGTTGAACCCCAGGGGAGATTCAGGACCCTCTAGTGTTGAACCCAGGGGAGATTCAGGACCCTGCTAGTGTTGAACCCAGGGGGGGAGATTCAGGACCCTACTAGTGTTGAACCCAGGGGAGATTCAGGACCCTGCTAGTGTTGAACCCAGGGAGATTCAGGACCCTGCTAGTGTTGAACCCAGGGGAGATTCAGGACCCTACTAGTGTTGAACCCAGGGAGATTCAGGACCCTGCTAGTGTTGAACCCAGGGGAGATTCAGGACCCTCTAGTGTTGAACCCAGGGAGATTCAGGACCCTGCTAGTGTTGAACCCAGGGGAGATTCAGGACCCTACCCTAGTGTTGAACCCAGGGAGATTCAGGACCCTACTAGTGTTGAACCCAGGGGAGATTCAGGACCCTACTAGTGTTGAACCCAGGGGAGATTCAGGACCCTACTAGTGTTGAACCCAGGGAGATTCAGGACCCTACTAGTGTTGAACCCAGGGGAGATTCAGGACCCTACTAGTGTTGAACCCAGGGGAGATTCAGGACCCTACTAGTGTTGAACCCAGGGGAGATTCAGGACCCTACTAGTGTTGAACCCAGGGGAGATTCAGGACCCTGCTAGTATTGAACCCAGGGAGATTCAGGACCCTACTAGTGTTGAACCCAGGGGAGATTCAGGACCCTACTAGTGTTGAACCCAGGGGAGATTCAGGACCCTACTAGTGTTGAACCCAGGGGAGATTCAGGACCATACTAGTGTTGAACCCAGGGGAGATTCAGGACCCATCTAGTGTTAAATCCCCGGGGGCTGCATTCGGTCTTCAACGAGGTCCGCAATGAAAATTGGTTATATTTCCTTACCATCAAAATTGGCAAAAAAGAAAGAAAGATCCTCTATCATTTTGGGGGAATTTGATGCTCCTTGACTGTCTCATTCTGGTGTTTATCAGAGTTGGACACAGTCAAACTGTATGACTCTATGTCCATTATTAGTTGTACAGGTTCGATTTGGTTTGAGTCATATTAAAGTATATTGAGTTTGTTTCCCCAACAGAAACAACATTTAGTGTATTTATTTTTGTTGTACTCAAACCCACGCCGAGGGACGGATTGGCCGGATCCAGCCCGCGGGTCGTATGTTTGACACCCCTGCTCCAACCCTTCCTATCTGGACGGGTTATATTGTTCCTCTAGGAAGCACATCGACTGCTTAGCCTGACCCTGACTGTGTGTGTGTGTGTGTGTGTGTGTGTGTGTGTGTGTGTGTGTGTTCCAGTCTGTAATTGTATAATACAGCTATCATTATTCTCAATTGTGTCTATTTGAACTAACACTACATTAGTCAATGTTTCATGCACACACACACACACACACACACACACACACACACACACACACACACACACACACACACACACACACACACACACACACACACACACACACACACACAGTATTCTATTTCCCATGACACACATTTTCCGTGCTCTCACTCTCTCTGCCTGCATATCTATACACCAGTCTGTAATTACTGTACCTAGGAATGACATCACCACCAGCGAACCAGAGCACACACCCCAGAACCCATATCTTACCGATGAACACACACAAGACATTTCCATTACTCATGTACTTGTCTTGTTTAGTTCATTTTCTCTGAGCTGTGTTTGAGATTGATGTCATGATGTTTCTGCTCTGGGGTCTCTGGAGGTCGTTTTATCCATAATGCTAACTCCTAGCGGCTAACGTATATTAGCTGCTCCAACTCATTCTGAGGTTGTTTTATCCATAACGCTAACTCCTAGCGGCTAACGTATATTAGCTGCTCCAACTCATTCTGAGGTTGTTTTATCCATAACGCTAACTCCTAGCGGCTAACGTATATTAGCTGCTCCAATTCGTTCTGAGGTTGTTTTATCCATAACGCTAACTCCTAGCGGCTAACGTATACGCTCCAACTCATTTAGGTTGTTTTATCCTGCTAACTCCTAGCGGCTAACAACTCATTCTGAGGTTGTTTTATCCATAACGCTAACTCCTAGCGGCTAATGTGTGTCTACTACAACGGTCTTTAGAGAACACACCAACAGAGCCAGAGACAAGACACACAGAGAGAGATCAAGGGCTAGTAAAGTGTGTTCTACTGCAGGATGGACTGTATCTAAGTGGTACAGTGTGTTCTACTGCAGGATGGACTGTATCTAAGAGGTACAGTGTGTTCTACTGCAGGATGGACTGTATCTAAGTGGTACAGTGTGTTCTACTGCAGGATGGACTGTATCTAAGTGGTACAGTGTGTTCTACTGCAGGATGGACTGTATCTAAGTGGTACAGTGTGTTCTACTGCAGGATGGACTGTATCTAAGTGGTACAGTGTGTTCTACTGCAGGATGGACTGTATCTAAGTGGTACAGTGTGTTCTACTGCAGGATGGACTGTATCTAAGTGGTACAGTGTGTTCTACTGCAGGATGGACGGACTGTATCTAAGTGGTACAGTGTGTTCTACTGCAGGATGGACTGTATCTAAGTGGTACAGTGTGTTCTACTGCAGGATGGACGGACTGTATCTAAGTGGTACAGTGTGTTCTACTGCAGGATGGACGGACTGTATCTAAGTGGTACAGTGTGTTCTACTGCAGGATGGATGGACTGTATCTAAGTGGTACAGTGTGTTCTATTGCAGGATGGACTGTATCTAAGTGGTACAGTGTGTTCTACTGCAGGATGGACGGACTGTATCTAAGTGGTACAGTGTGTTCTACTGCAGGATGGACGGACTGTATCTAAGTGGTACAGTGTGTTCTACTGCAGGATGGGACTGTATCTAAGTGGTACAGTGTGTTCTACTGCAGGATGGACTGTATCTAAGTGGTACAGTGTGTTCTACTGCAGGATGGACTGTATCTAAGTGGTACAGTGTGTTCTACTGCAGGATGGACTGTATCTAAGTGGTACAGTGTGTTCTACTGCAGGATGGACTGTATCTAAGTGGTACAGTGTGTTCTACTGCAGGATGGACTGTATCTAAGTGGTACAGTGTGTTCTACTGCAGGATGGACTGTATCTAAGCGGTACAGTGTGTTCTACTGCAGGATGGACTGTATCTAAGTGGTACAGTGTGTTCTACTGCAGGATAGTCTGTATCTAAGTGGTACAGTGTGTTCTACTGCAGGATGGACTGTATCTAAGTGGTACAGTGTGTTCTACTGCAGGATGGACTGTATCTAAGTGGTACAGTGTGTTCTACTGCAGGATGGACGGACTGTATCTAAGTGGTACAGTGTGTTCTACTGCAGGATGGACGGACTGTATCTAAGTGGTACAGTGTGTTCTACTGCAGGATGGACGGACTGTATCTAAGTGGTACAGTGTGTTCTACTGCAGGATGGACTGTATCTAAGTGGTACAGTGTGTTCTACTGCAGGATGGACTGTATCTAAGTGGTACAGTGTGTTCTACTGCAGGATGGACTGTATCTAAGTGGTACAGTGTGTTCTACTGCAGGATGGACTGTATCTAAGTGGTACAGTGTGTTCTACTACAGGATGGACTGTATCTAAGTGGTACAGTGTGTTCTACTGCAGGATGGACTGTATCTAAGTGGTACAGTGTGTTCTACTGCAGGATGGACTGTATCTAAGTGGGTGTGTTCTACTGCAGGATGGACTGTATCTAAGTGGTACAGTGTGTTCTACTGCAGGATGGACTGTATCTAAGTGGGTGTGTTCTACTGCAGGATGGACTGTATCTAAGTGGTACAGTGTGTTCTACTGCAGGATGGACTGTATCTAAGTGGTACAGTGTGTTCTACTGCAGGATGGACTGTATCTAAGTGGTACAGTGTGTTCTACTGCAGGATGGACTGTATCTAAGTGGTACAGTGTGTTCTACTGCAGGATGGACTGTATCTAAGTGGTACAGTGTGTTCTACTGCAGGATGGACTGTATCTAAGTTCTACTGCAGGATGGGTACAGTGTGTTCTACTCTGCTCTCTCTGGTTGCTGCTATTTCTGTCTGTCCTGTGTACCGTCTACCCATGAACCCTTCTGCTTTGTCTTGGTTTGTGTGCGTGTGTGTGTGAGAGAGACAGAGAGCCGACATCTTTACATAACACAGCTGGAGATCTTCATCAGACTGAGGAGACAAGACCGTCTGCATCTCTCGCTCGTCTCGCTCTCTTTTCTCCCTCCCTCCCCGTCTCTCTCCCTCCTTCAGTCGGGCCCGGAGGCATTGCCATGGAAACCCAGCAGCAGCAGAAGGAAAGAGACAGGAAGTCACAGAACAGAGAGTAAAGTCTAAACTCCTCTATGCTGCTGCTGCTGCTGGGGGCAACTAACTTGTTGGCCAGAGGTTACAACACACAGCTACATACAGAGGCTGCTATTCTCCCCAACACCATCAGCACGTAATCCTTTAACGTAGTTATTACACTTCTATTTCATATACAGTTACCAGTCAACAGTTACCAGTCAACAGTTACCAGTCAACAGTTACCAGTCAACAGTCAACAGTTACCAGTCAACAGTCACCAGTCAACAGTTACCAGTCAACAGTT
>NW_024608939.1:0-91913 GCF_018296145.1 Oncorhynchus tshawytscha
AATGTGTATATGGTTTGTCCGATGCCAATGACTTCCCATTCATTTTTGTCCAATACAGGGGGTCTTCCTTACAATCATACGGCCTCTGCAGAGAAGTCAGGCCATTAATACTTCCTATGTTTCGCAGAGTATGCACAGAGCTGTTGTCAAGGAAGTTGTCGAGGAAGTGAATTTGTGTTTACACAAGACTTCCCGCCCCCGAACCACCGTCGACCAATCACGTCAATGTGGAGTCATATGGAGCCCTCCACGTTGTTACACAATTTGACAGTATTACATCACACCTGCCTACAGCGCCTCCCGACCACATGTTGGAATCTAGCTTACATCGCCTCTTCCCCTTACGCTCACTTCCCCTTACATTCAGGAAGTTGCACACAGCTGAATAGCATAAAAACTCTCAATACAGAATAACAACTTGGTCATCTCAACAACTTTTCTCAAAAAATCAAGGTCAAGCGTGTTTAAAACATTGACTTCAAGTAGCTGGTTCTCAAAACTAAGCACACAATACATGGGTTATCCTCTGACAAATCTGCTATTTAAACAAACTGAATGAAACTCTCAATGTTGTCAATGCAGAGGTATTTTGATTGGTTAAACACAAGATCAAAAATAGATAAACAGCTGAAAACAGGCTAAATGAACAAGATATATTTTACACCTATTGGAAACGGAGATGCTAACAGGACCAGAATCACACTGTTCATTCCTCCCAGACCTACCAAACCCATCTTGTATCCTACCAATTCCATCTGTATCCTACCAAACCCACCTGTATCCTACAAAAACCCATCTTGTATCCTACCAAACCCATCTTGTATCCTACCAAACCCATCTGTATCCTACCAAACCCATCTGTATCCTACCAATTCCATCTGTATCAAACCCATCTGTACCAAACCCATCTGTATCCTACCAAACCCATCTGTATCCTACCAAACCCATCTGTATCTACCAAACCCATCTGTATCCTACCAAACCCATCTGTATCCTTCCAAACCCATCTGTATCCTACCAAGCCCATCTGTATCCTTCCAAACCATCTGTATCCTACAAAGCCCATCTGTATCCTACCAAACCCATCTGTTTCTACCAAGCCCATCTGTATCCTACAACCCATCTGTTTCCTACCAAGCCCATCTGTTTCCTACCAAACCCATCTGTATCCTACCAAACCCATCTGTATCCTACCAAACCCATCTGTATCCTACTGTCCTCTACCCTTGTTCTCCTACTGTCCTCTACCCCTGTCCTCCTGCGGTACCTACCCCTGTCCTCTACCCGTCCTCCCTACTGTATCTACCCTGTCCTCTTCCCCTGTCCTCCTGCGGTACCTACCCCTGTCCTCTACCCCTGTCCTGTCCTCCTACTGTCCCTCTACCCCTGACCCCCTACTGTCCACTACCCCTGTCCTCCTACTGTCCACTACGCCTGTCCTACCCCCTGTCCTCCTGCGGGTACCTACCCTGTCCTCCTGCGGTACCTACCCCTGTCCTCCCGGTACCTGCCCCTGTCCTCTACCCTGTCCTCCGCGGCACCTACCCCTGTCTCTACCCCTGTCCTCCTACTGTATCTACCCCTGTCCTCCTACTGTACCTACCTCTAGTCCTCGCCCACACTTTAACTTCATGGAGAGACCTTTGACATCAAAGAACCTTCGATACAACATCTCTGTTACTTTCAGTGACTGTGAGCCCCAGACAGGCTGATATCTAACCTTACAATGCTACAACCATCTAAAACCACAGCCTCCACTGACTGAACACCACAGTACCACAGCACTTCACAACACTAATTCCTATCAGAGTAGGAGAGAGACAGTGAGAACCAGGAAGTGATGTAACAGTGTACAGGGGTGCCCAGTTCCTATCAGAGTAGGGAGAGAGACAGAGCACCAGGAAGTGATGCAACAGTGTAAAGGGAGTGCTGTTTCTGACTTAACCACCATCTCCAGTAGTAAGAGACAGGTATTCATAGAATAACATAGAACTCTAGCGGTCTGTCTTAGCCGCTGGTCGTGGCTGAGGTCTGTCTTAGCCACTGGTCGTGGCTGAGGTCTGTCTTAGCCGCTGGTCGTGACTGAGGTCTGTCTTAGCCGCTGGTCGTGGCTGAGGTCTGTCTTAGCTGCTGGTCGTGGCTGAGGTCTGTCTTAGCCACTGGTCGTGGCTGAGGTCTGTCTTAGCCACTGGTCGCGGGCTGAGGTCTGTATCTTAGCTGCTGGTCGTGGCTGAGGTCTGTCTTACTGGTCGTGGCTGAGGTCTGTCTTAGCCGCTGGTCGTGGCTGAGATCTGTCTTAGCCGCTGGTCGTGGCTGAGGTCTGTCTTAGCTGCTGGTCGTGGCTGAGTCTGTAGCCACTGGTCGTGGCTGAGGTCTGTCTTAGCCGCTGGTCGTGGCTGAGGTCTGTCTTAGCCGCTGGTCATGGCTGAGGTCTGTCTTAGCCGCTGGTGTGCAGCTGAGGTCTGTCGTGGCTGAGGTCTATCTTGGCTGCTGGTCGTGGCTGAGGTCTGTCTTAGCCGCTGGTCATGGCTGAGGTCTGTCTTAGCCGCTGGTCATGGCTGAGGTCTGTCTTAGCTGCTGGTCGTGGCTGAGGTCTGTCTTAGCCACTGGTCGTGGCTGAGGTCTGTCTTAGCCGCTGGTCGTGGCTGAGGTCTGTCTTAGCCGCTGGTCATGGCTGAGGTCTGTCTTAGCCGCTGGTCGTGGCTGAGGTCTGTCGTGGCTGAGGTCTGTCTTAGCCGCTGGTCGTGGCTGAGGTCTGTCTTAGCTGCTGGTCGTGGCTGAGGTCTGTCGTGGCTGAGGTCTGTCTTAGCCGCTGGTCGTGACTGAGGTCTGTCTTAGCCGCTGGTCGTGACTGAGGTCTGTCTTAGCTGCTGGTCGTGACTGAGGTCTGTCTTAGCTGCTGGTCGTGACTGAGGTCTGTCTTAGCTGCTGGTCGTGGCTGAGGTCTGTTGTGGCTGAGGTCTGTCTTAGCTGCTGGTCGTGGCTGAGGTCTGTCTTAGCTGCTGGTCGTGACTGAGGTCTGTCTTAGCTGCTGGTCGTGGCTGAGGTCTGTTGTGGCTGAGGTCTGTCTTAGCTGCTGGTCGTGGCTGAGGTCTGTCTTAGCTGCTGGTCGTGGCTGAGGTCTCTCTTAGCTGCTGGTCGTGGCTGAGGTCTGTCTTAGCTGCTGGTCGTGGCTGAGGTCTGTCTTAGCTGCTGGTCGTGGCTGAGGTCTGTCTTAGCTGCTGGTCGTGGCTGAGGTCTGTCTTAGCTGCTGGTCTTTGCTGAGGTCTGTCATTAAAGCTGTTGGCCCTTTAAAGTGACTGGCTAGCTGCTGTGGTGACAGAGAGAGAGAGAGCTGGAGTCCATAGAGAGAGTGTCCTCTTCCTGTTCTACTTCTCTTACCGCTCAGTGCTGCTGCTTCCGCTACTAATACTATTCTGTTTCTACTATTCTGTATCTCTCATCTCTTCTCTTCTATCTCTCATATCTATCTCTCATCTCTTCGTCATCAACTGAGTCAGATCAAATTAGGGTCATGTCACGGTGAAACGTGAAAACAGACCTCTTGGTGTAACACCACCAAAGCTCTTAATAATAATTTATCAACGTTGTTAAAACCCATACCAAGGCGTCAATTTATCACCTTCAGTGAAGTTTTTCAGAGTTGAAATGTTTATTTGTGAAAACAGATTGGGGTTCCTCTGAAACACTAGTGCGTTCTGAACAGTGACTGTGACAATGGTAAGATGTCAAGTACAGATGTCATATCTAAATTTGAGCCAGTTTCACACAGCAGCAAAATAATCCTGCAGCAACAGGAAATGTGAATTGTTATGTGGATTATAATTAATGGACATATTTTTGTAGGGGTTGATTCATTTTCATTAGGGAAAATTAAGTCTGAAATGGGAAATTACAAACTTTTAAACCTACAATACACACAGGAAAAATCCAGCAACAACAGGATGATCAAATTAAGATTTGACATCTGTATTTCAGCAGAGGACTGCAAACAGCTTGGGTTAATCCTGAGAATTAACCTTGTGATTAATAATGATGAGATTATTGAATGATAATGGTCACCCTGGTCTTCTTGTACATCTTGCTCGAGGTAGCCTATAATAGTAGTAGTAAACTCAGCAAAAAAGAAACTTCCCTTTTTCAGGACCCTGTCTTTCAAAGATAATTCAAAAAATATATATAATAATTCACAGATCTTCATTGTAAAGGGTTCAAACACTGTTTCCCATGCTTGTTCAATGAACCATAAACAATTAATGAACATGCACCAGTGGAACGGTCCTATGTAAATTGTAGATTATCAGACACTCAACAAGGTCTGATTTCATTATTACTGAAACAGGATCCAAGTGGTAAATATAAAGATCCAGTTCATTAAAACACCTTGGAGGCCACTTGCACTTCAGTGCTGTGATGCAAAAACTCTAGCACATAGAATTAAAGCACATGGAATTAAAAAGGTTTTGTCTGACGTTATTCATTCTAATCAAACAGTTTTTTAACATGGACTATACATTGGAGATAATATAAGACAAGTACTGGAAACAGTAGAACACTATGAAAAATCTGGGAAAGCAGGCCTACTATTCAAAGCTGACTTTGAAAAGGCTTTTGATAAAGTATGATTGGAGTTTATATATAAATGCCTGGAACATTTACATTTTGAAGAATATCTTATAAAATGGGTTAAAATCATGTGTAGTAACTCTTGGTGTAAAATATTAAATAACGGCTACTTCTCAGAAGGTTTTAAATTGTCAAGAGGAGTAAAACAAGGTTGTCCACTATCGCCATAGCTATTTATTATGGCCATCGAAATGTCCTCTGTTAAAATCAAATCCAATAATAATATCAAGCAATTAGAAATCCAGGGCTGAAAAACAAAGGTGTCACTGTACTCTGATGATTCATGTTTTCTTTTAAATCCACAACTTGGATCCCTCCACAGCCTCAACGAGGATCTAGATACTTTTTCTAACCTCTCCGGATTAAAAGTAGAGCGCATAAACTAACACTACCTAATATGAAAACAATTACACACAAAACATGATGGGAAACAGAGGGTTAATTACAAGTCGCTTAATTGGGGAAATGTAAACCAGGTGTTCTCGGTATATACAAATCCTGAAATAAATAAATGATCTCACTCCAATACATTTCTATAGAAAGTTAGCAAAAACAGATCTTGCTACCATGGAAAGGTAAATACCTGTCTATTATGTGGAAAAATCACCCTGCTTAACTCTTTAGTCATATCCCAGTTTACCCTGCTTAACTCTTTAGTCATATCCCAGTTTACCCTGATTAACTCTTTAGTAATATCCCAGTTTACCCTGCTTAACTCTTTAGTCATATCCCAGTTTACCCTGCTTAACTCTTTAGTAATGGGAATTGATGTAAAATATATCACTAGCCACTTTAAACAATACTACCTAATATAATGTTTACATACCTACATTATTCATCTCATATGTATATGTGTATACTGTACTCTATATCATCTACTGCATCTTTATGTAATACATGTATCACTAGCCACTTCAAACTATGCCACTTTGTTTACATACTCATCTCATATGTATATACTGTACTCGAAACCATCTACTGCATCTTGCCTATGCCGCTCAGTACCATCACTCATTCATATATCTTTATGTACTGTACATATTCTTTATCTCTTTACACTTGTGTGTATAAGGTAGTAGTTTTGGAATTGTTAGTTAGATTACTCGTTGGTTATTACTGCATTGTCGGAACTAGAAGCACAAGCATTTCGCTACACTCGCATTAACATTTGCTCACCATGTGTATGTGACAAATACATTTGATTTGATTTGAAAGTCATATCCCAGTTTACCTTGATTAAACTCTTTAGTCATATCCCAGTTTACCCTGCTTAACTCTTTAGTCATATCCCAGTTTACCCTGATTAACTCTTTAGTATCCCAGTTCACCCTGCTTAACTCTTTAGTCATATCCCAGTTCACCCTGATTAACTCTTTAGTCATATCCCAGTTCACCTGCTTAACTCTTTAGTCATATCCCAGTTTACCCTGATTAACTCTTTAGTCATATCCCAAGTTTACCCTGATTAACTCTTTAGTCATATCCCAGTTTACCTTGTTTACCAGATTAGTAAGAATGTCCCCATGTTAAAGAATGACCCTTTTCCTTTATTCAGATTACAAATAACTGAAAGTGAGATGTTGTAAAGGAAATCATCTCCCAAATAACGTTATTTTTAAAACAAGCCTTGAAAAGGTGGAAACAATTTCAATTTAACCAGAAAAGGCAGAACAAATTTTACAGCAAATATTACACTCAAATATACTAATTGATCAAAAAAAACATTATTTTTCTAAAGAAAGTTTTTTTTAAAAGTTAGAATCTTCAAAATAGGACATGCAGCTAATCCCCAAAGAATCATATGTCTGATCCCAGTCAAAATACAACCAACTAAATGATATCAGAAATAGGACATGCAGCTAACAGAATCATATGGAAATGTCTGATCCCCAAAATACAACCAACTAATTGCAGCATTACCGCAAAAATGGAAGAGGAAAGTGGAAGGGGGAAAAAGTGAGGAACTTGTCTGTCGGCCCTGTATTAAAGACCAACTAAAGACCATTTTTTAAAAGAAAATTGTGATGAATAAAAAGTATAACAGTTTCATTTAAGGACCGAAACACTGACAGCTCTGCCATTTAACCTGAAAAATAGTTGGGAACAGATTTTTGTAACGATTCCATGGCACATGGTTTATGAACTGATATGCAAAACGATGCGGATTCAAAACTGAATTTTTTTATTTAAATTATTAACACAATTCTTGCAACCAATAGAATTAGAATAACAGTGAAGACATCAAAACTAAATAACAAATGGAATCATAACAATAACAAGTGTTAAACAATTCAAAATGTAATTTATATTTGAGATTCTTCAAATAGCCACCCTTTACCTTGACAACAACTTTGCACACTCTTGGTATTCTCTCAACCGGTTTCATGAAGTATTCACCTGGAATGCATTTCAATTAACAGGTGTGCCTTCTTCTTAAGTGAATTTGTGAAATTTCTTTCTTTCTTAATGCATTTGAGCCAATTAGTTGTGTTGTGACAAGGTAGGGGTGCTATACAGAAGATAGCCATATTTGGTAAAAGACCAAGTCCATATTATGTCAAGAACAGCTCAAATGAGCAAAGAGAAACAAAGTATTGATGGACTGTCAAGACATGAAGGTCAGTCATTATGGAACATTTCAAGAACTTTGAAAGTTTCTTCAAGTGCAGTCGCAAAAACCATCATTCAATATGATGAAACTGGCTCTCATGAGGACTGCCACAGGAAATGAAGACCCAGAATTACCTCTGCTGCAGAGGATAAGTTCATTAGCCTCAGAATTTGCATCCCAAATAAATGCTTCACTGATTCAAGTAAGAGACACATCAACATCAACTCTTCAGAGGAGACTGTGTGAATAAGGCCTTCATGGTTGAATTGCTGCAAAGAAACCACTACTAAAGAACACCAATAAGAAGAAGTGTCACTTGGGCCAAGAAACACGAGCAATGGACATTAGACCGGTTGAAATGTGTGCTTTGGTCTGGAGTCCAAATTGAAGATTTTGGTTCCAACCTCTGTGTCTTTGAGAGACGCAGAGTAGGTGAACGGATGATCTCCGCATGTATATTTCCCACCGTAAAGCAGAGTACAAGGAGGTGTTATGGTATGGTGATGCTTTACTGGTGACACTGTCTTTGATTTATTGAGAATTCAAGGCACACTTAACCAGCATGGCTACCACAGCATTCTGCAGTGATACGCCATCCCATCTGGTTTACGCTTAGTGTGACTATCATTTGTTTTCATCAGGACAATGACCCAAAACACCTCTAGGCTGTGTAAGGGCTATTTGACCAAGAAGGAGAGTGATGGAGTGCTGCATCAGATGACCTGGCCTCCACAATCACCCAAACTCAACCAAATTGAGATGGTTTGGAATAAATTGGACCACAGAGTGAAGGAAAAGCAGCTAACAAGTGCTCAGCATATGTGATAACTCCTTCAAGACGAAAAGCATTCCAGGTGAAGCTGGTTGAGAGAATGCCAAAATTGTGCAAAGCTGTCATCAAGGCAAAGGGTGGCTACTTTGAAGAATCTCAAAAATAAAATACATTTTTGATTTGTTTAACACTTGTTTGGTTACAACATGATTTCATATGTGTTATGTCCTAGTTTTAATGTCTTCACTATTATTCTACAATGCCGAAAATAATAAAAAATAAAGAAAAAACCCTTGAATGAGCAGGTAAAAACGTTTGACCTGTAGTGTATGTATATGTATGTATATATGGGGGATTGGAAGTGATGCAGACAATTACATTGATGGAAGCTACATTCTATATGAAATATTAAAGCTGAACTACCCAAAAAAGAAATCTGCAATAAAAAGTTATGTAGTATTAATGTAGCAGTCGTTTAGTAGTAATGTAGTAGTAGTGTTGTAGTAGTAGTAGTAGCAGTAGTAGTAGTAGTAATGTAGTAGTAACCTAGTAGCAGTTTAGTAGTTATGTAGCAGTAGTTTAGTAGTAGTTTAGTAGTAATCGTGTTGTAGTTGTAGTAGTAATGTAGTGGTAGTTTAGTAGTGATGTAGTAGAAATGTAGCAGTAGTTTAGTAGTAGGGTAGTAGTAATGCATTAGTGGTTTAGTGGTAATGTGGTAGTAGTGGTGTAGTAGTAGTAATGTACTAGTAGTAGTTATAGTAGTAGTAATGTAGTAGTAGTGTTGTAGTAGTAGTAATGTAGTAGTAGTGGTAGTTTAGTAGTAGTAATATGTGGTTTAGTAGTAGTTTAGTAGTAATGTAGTGTAATGTATTTTAGTGTAGTAGTAATGTAGTTTAGTGGTAATGCAGTAGCAATGTATTATTAGTGTAGTAGTAATGTTGTAGTAGGTTAGTAATAATGCAGTAGTGTAGTAGTAATGTTGTAGTAGTTTAGTAGTTATGTAGCAGTAATGTAGTAGTAATGTATTGTTAGTGTAGTAGTGATGTAGTAGTAATGTACTGTTGGTGTAATAGTAATGCTGTAGTAGTTTAGCAATAATGCAGTAGTGTAGTAGTAATGCAGTAGTAGTGTAGTAGTAACGTAGTAGTAATGTATTGTTAGTGTAGTAGTAATGTAGTAGTCATGTATTGTTAGTGTAGTAATGTAGTAGTAGTTTAGTAGTAATGCAGTAGCAATGTATTGTTAGTGTAATAGTAATGTAGTAGTAGTTTAGTATTAATGCAGTAGTGTAGTAGTACTCACCCTGGTCTTCTTGTATATCTTGTTCTTGAGGTAGCTGAAGGTTCGGCTAACCTTGGTTCCACTCTTCCCATCAAAGTCAGTCCTCAGGGGACCCTCTATGTCCTCCTCAGATATACTGACACACAGGGACAGAGAGGTTCATACACACAAACACACACACATGCATACACACACACGTCCGCATGAATGCACATGCACACACAGAGAAGGACACACCCACTAATATATATATATATATATATATATATATATATATATATATATATATACTATATATATATATATATATATATATATATATATATATATATATACCTGTATATACAGTTGAAGTCGGAAGTTTACATACACCTTAGCCAAATACATTTAAACTCAGTTTTTCACAATTCCTGGAATTTGATCCTAGTAAACATTCCCTGTCTTAGGTCAGTTAGGATCACCAATTTATTTTAAGAATGTGAAATGTCAGAATAGTAGTAGAGAGAATTATTTATTTCAGCTTTTATTTATTTCATCGCATTCCCAGTGGGTCAGAAGTTTACATACACTCAATTAGTATTTGGTAGCATTGCCTTTAAATTGTTTAACTTGGGTGAAACGTTTCGGGTAGCCTTCCACAAGCTTCACACAATAAGTTGGGTGAATTTTGGCCCGTTCCTCCTGACAGAGCTGGTGTAACTGAGTCAGGTTTGTAGGCCTAATCGCTCGCACACGGTTTTTCAGTTCTGCCCACAAATGTTCTATAGGATTGAGGTCAGGGCTTTGTGATGGCCACTCCAATACCTTGACTTTGTGGTCCTTAATAAGCCATTTTGCCACAACTTTGGAAGTATGCTTGGGGTCATTGTTCATTTGGAAGACCCATTTGCGACCAAGCTTTAACTTCCTGACTGATGTCTTGAGATGTTGATTCAATGTGTCCACATAGGTGGCATCATGAGGATAGAAAATTATTTTGTGAAGTGCACCAGTCCCTCCTGCAGTAAAGCACCCCCGCAACATGATGCTGCCACCCCGTGCTTCACGGTTGGGATGGTGTTCTTCAGCTTGCAAGCATCCCCTCTTTCCTCCAAACATGACGATGATCATTATGGCCAAACAGGTTTATTTTTGTTTCATCAGAACAGAGGACATTTCTCCATGTGCAGTTGCGTAGTCTGGCTTTTTTATGGCGGATTTGGAGCAGTGGCTTCTTCCTTGCTGAGTGGCCTTTCAGGTTATGTCAATATAGGACTCGTTTTACTGTAGATATAGATACTTTTGTACCGGTTTCCTCCAGCATCTTCACAAGGTCCTTTGCTGTTGTTCTGGGATTGATTTGCACTTTTCGCACCAAAGTATGTTCATCTCTAGGAGACAGAACGTGTCTCCTTCCTGAGCGGTATGACGGCTGCGTGGTCCCATGGTGAAAATACTTGTGTACTATTGTTTGTACAGATGAATGTGGTACCTTCAGGCGTTTGGAAATTGCTCCCAAGGATGAACCAGACTTGTGGAGGTCTACAAAGGCACTTAGTTTGAAGGTATGCCTTGAAATACATCCACAGGTACACCTCCAATTGACTCAAATGATGTCAATTAGCCTATCAGAAGCTTCTAAAGCTTGACATAATTTTCTGGATTTTTCCATGCTGTTTAAAGGTACAGTCAACTCAGTATATTTAAACTTCTGACCCACTGGAAATGTTATACAGTGAATTATAAGTGAAATAATCTGTCTGTAAAGAATGGTTGTCGTGCACAAAGTAGATGTCCTAAGATGTCCTAATAGTTTGTTAACAAGACATTTGTGGAGTGGTTGAAAAACTAGTTTTAATGACTCCAACCTAAGTGTATGTAAACTTCTGACTTCAACTGTATATACACATACATACACAGACATCTGGTATTACTGTCCTTGTGGGGAGCTAAAATGGATTTATATTATTTTTTCCCTAACTTCTAACCCCAACCCTAAACCTAGCCCCTAATCCTAAAACCTGACCCATAACCCTGATCCTAAACCTGACCCTAACTCTAATCCTAATCCTAACCACAACCCTAAACCCAACCCTAAACCTGACCCATAACCCCTAAACCTGACCCCAACTCTAATCCTAACCCCTAACCCCAACCCTAAACCTAGCCCCTAATCCTAAAACCTGACCCCAACTCTAAACCTAACCCCTAACACCTAACCCTAAACCTAACTCCTAACCCCAACCCTAAACCTAACCCCTAACACCTAAACCTAACCCCTAACATCTAACCCTAAACATAACCCTAAACCTAACCCCTAACACCTAACCCTAATTCCTAACCCTAAACCTAACCCCTAACCCTAACTCCTAACCCCAACCCTAAACCTAACCCCTAACACCTAACCCTAACTCCTAACCCCAACCCTAAACCTAACCCTAACCCTAACCCTAACCCCAACCCTAAACCTAACACCTAACCCTAAACCTAACCCTAAACCTAACACCTAACCCTAAACCTATCCCCTTAGCCCAAAATAGAATTTGTCCTCATGGGGACGTCCTTGTTTTACTGTCCTTGTGGGGATTTCCAGGTACCACCAGTATAGTAATATAAGCATGTGACATGCCACACCCACAACACACTACACACCACATGTGCTGTAACTCTGTAATGAGTAATGCAGTAGTCCTTCCTCACCTGTAAGCCAGAGAGCCAGAAGTGCTGGAGAATGACCTGGTACCTGAAGAGGAAGAGGAGATGGAAAGGACCATCTATAACCCCCAGGGGTCAGTTAGATCAACCTATCAAGCAACTCAGGGTAGGAGTGCTGATCTAGGATCAGGTCTCAGGGTAGGAGTGCTGATCTAGGATCAGGTCTCAGGGTAGGGGTGCTGATCTAGGATCAGGTTTCAGGGTAGGAGTGGTGATCTAGGATCAGGTCTCGGATCAGGTCTCAGGGTAGGAGTGTTGGTCTAGGATCAGGTCTCAGGGTAGGAGTGCTGATCTAGGATCAGGTTTCAGGGTAGGAGTGGTGATCTAGGATCAGGTCTAGGATCAGGTCTCAGGGTAAGAGTGTTGGTCTAGGTTCAGGTCCCCACCTGTCCATGTAATCTAATTCATTATGATCTGAAAGGCTACAATTTTCCTGAATCAGCACTCGACCCCAAGTCTTCTCCTAATCACACGGCCCCAAGTCTTCTCCTAATCACACAGCCCCAAGTCTTCTCCTAATCACACAGCCCCAAGTTTTCTCCTAATCACACGGCCCCAAGTCTTCTCCTAATCACACAGCCCCAAGTATTCTCATAATCACACGGCCCCAAGTCTTCTCCTAATCACACAGCCCCAAGTCTTCTCCTAATCACACAGCCCCAAGTCTTCTCATAATTACACAGCCCCAAGTCTTCTCATAATCACACAGCCCCAAGTCTTCTCATAATCACACATCCCCAAGTCTTCTCATAATCACACAGCCCCAGGTCTTCTTATAATCACACATCCCCAAGTCTTCTCCTAATCAGGGATAAAAGCAGATTATCTATTTTAATGCAGCGGGTTGGAGGAGAGAAAATGTTGGTCTTAAATACTGTGTATAGCTCAGTCAATGAGCTTTCACAACGAAATATAGACGGAGAGCTGGTGAAGGAGAGTATATCAACAGCTATAGTAACAACATCGTTTCTACCAGTGGAAAGCCATGCTATATTATTTATTATTACCTACAGTATCCACGGGTTGATTCCTAGGATGCTAGCTCTGACCTGCTAAGAGGATGGGTCAACAACAGGCTTTTATACTTCAGCTGTCTAGCTCACTGAAGGACCCACAGCTGGTTAGCAACTACATCAACAGCAATCCCAGAGTTCTAGGTTACATCTGTTGATTAACACTGATCCTGTAGCTACAATACTAAGAGGGTACTGGTGCAGTCAACTGGGGATAACTACCTCAGTGTACTAACTCGAAGAGCCCTCTATCCTAGTGTACTTACTATAAGCGCCCTATATATCGAAGGGTACTTACAAACAGAGTCCTCATCATCACTAGATGACGAGGCCAGAGAAAGGATTGATTTAGATTTGGGGAGAATGGGAGAGAGGTTGAAAGAGAAGGAGAGTCTCCTCCTGTGTCTGGTCCGTCCGGTGGCTGAAGGAGGGGGTACGGAGGAGGGTAGGACGAACTCAGAACATGCATCAAACTCACACACTCCCAACAACACTGACATTTCAGGAGGAATGAAGGCTCAGGGCACCTGTTAAACACATGGACCTACTACTGACATGACCTACAGGCACATCTGATAGAGAACCCAACATGTCACAGGACCTAGACCTGATAGAGAACCCTACATGTCACAGGACCTACACCTGATAGAGAACCGTACATGTCACAGGACCTACACCTGATAGAGAACCCTACATGTCACAGGACCTACACCTGATAGAGAACCCTACATGTCACAGGACATAGACCTGATAGAGACCCAACATGTCACAGGACCTACACCTGATAGAGAACCCTACATGTCACAGGACCTAGACCTGATAGAGAACCCGTTATCACAGGACCTAGAACTGATAGAGAACCCTACATATCACAGGACCTAGACCTGGTAGAGAACCCATTATCACAGGACCTAGAACTGATAGAGAACCCTACATATCACAGGACCTAGACCTGGTAGAGAACCCAACTTGTCACAGGACCTAGACCCGGTAGAGAACCCTACATGTCACAGGATCTAGACCTGATAGAGAACCCTACATGTCACAGGACCTAGACCTGGTAGAGACCCCGTTATCACAGGACCTAGACCTGGTAGAGAACCCTACATGTCAGAGGAACTAGACCTGATAGAGAACCCAACATGTCACAGGACCTAGACCTGATAGAGAACCCTACATGTCACAAGAACTAGACCTGATAAAGAACCCAACATATCACAGGAACTAGACCTGATAGAGAACTCGTTATCACAGGACCTAGACCTGGTAGAGAACCCTACATGTCACAGGATCTAGACCTGATAGAGAACTCGTTATCACAGGACCTAGACCTGATAGAGAACCCTACATGTCACAGGATCTAGACCTGATAGAGAACCCTACATGTCACAGGACCTAGACCTGATAGAGAACCCTACATGTCACAGGACCTAGACCTGATAGAGAACCCTACATTTCACAGGAACTAGACCTGATAGAGAACCCAACATGTCACAGGAACTAGACCTGATAGAGAACCCAACATGTCACAGGAACTAGACCTGATAGAGAACCCAACATGTCACAGGAACTAGACCTGGTAGAGAACCCAACATGTCACAGGAACTAGACCTGATAGAGAACCCAACATGTCACAGGAACTAGACCTAGTAGAGAACCCTACATGTCACAGGATCTAGACCTGATAGTAACCCCGTTATCACAGGACCTAGACCTGATAGAGAACCCTACATGTCACAAGACCTAGACCTGATAGAGAACCCTACATTTCACAGGAACTAGACCCGCTAGAGAACCCAACATGTCACAGGAACTAGACCTGATAGAGAACCCAACATGTCACAGGAACTAGACCTGATAGAGAACCCAACATGTCACAGGAACTAGACCTGGTAGAGAACCCAACATGTCACAGGAACTAGACCTGATAGAGAACCCAACATGTCACAGGAACTAGACCTAGTAGAGAACCCAACATGTCACAGGAACTAGACCTGATAGAGAACCCAACATGTCACAGGAACTAGACCTAGTAGAGAACCCTACATGTCACAGGATCTAGACCTGATAGTAACCCCGTTATCACAGGACCTAGACCTGATAGAGAACCCTACATGTCACAGGACCTAGACCTGATAGAGAACCCTACATGTCACAGGAACTAGACCGGATAGTAACCCCGTTATCACAGGAACTAGACCTGATAGAGAACCCTACATGTCACAGGACCTAGACCTGATAGAGAACCAAACATGTCACAGGAACTAGACCTAGTAAAGAACCCTACATGTCACAGGATCTAGACCTGATAGTAACCCAGTTATCACAGGACCTAGACCTGATAGAGAACCCTACATGTCACAGGACCTAGACCTGATAGAGAACCCAACATGTCACAGGAACTAGACCTGATAGAGAGGGATGGAGCACTGAGACTGAATGGAGACACCAAACTATCAGATGGGGATGAAGGACACTGACTTGGTTAGGGTCAGGGGCAAGGTCAGGGTTAGACTAAGAGGTATACTGTACTGACTATCCATGTCTCTCTGGTTGATTCTGAGCGTGGACACTGACTTGGTCAGGGGGAGTGTCATGGGAGGACAACTGTGTCTCAATGGACGATACCTCCTGGACTTCTGATGTAGAAAAACAAAAACAATCAACCAATCACATCATCATTTTATTTACCTTTATTTAACTAGGCAAGACAGCTAAGAACAATCAAACAAATGTCAATGGCGGCCGAGGAACAGTGGGTTAACTGCCTTGTACAGGGGCAGAACGACAGATTTTTAACTTGTCACTTCGGGGATTTGATCTTGCAACCATTTCGGTTACTAGCCCAACGCTCTAACCACTAGTCTACCCGCCTCTAACCTCTAGTCTACCCGCCTCTAACCACTAGGCTACCCGCCTCTAACCACTAGGCTACCCGCCTCGAACCACTAGGCTACCCGGCTCTAACCACTAGTCTACCCGCCTCTAACCACTAGGCTACCTGCCTCTAACCACTAGTCTACCTGCCTCTAACCACTAGGCTACCTATCTCTAACCACTAGGCTACCTGCCTCTAACCACTAGGCTACCTGCCTCTAACCACTAGGCTACCTGCATCTAACCACTAGGCTACCTTCCTCTAACCACTAGTCTACCTGCCTCTAACCACTAGGCTACCTGCCTCTAACCACTAGGCTACCTGCCTCTAACCACTAGGCTACCTGCCTCTAACCACTAGGCTACCTGCCTCTAACCACTAGGCTACCTGCCTCTAACCACTAGGCTACCTGCCTCTAACCACTAGGCTACCTGCCTCTAACCACTAGTCTACCTTCCTCTAACCACTAGGCTACCTGCCTCTAACCACTAGGCTACCTGCCTCTAACCACTAGGCTACCTGCCTCTAACCACTAGGCTACCTTCCTCTAACCACTAGGCTACCTTCCTCTAACCATTAGGCTACCTGCCTCTAACCACTAGTCTACCTTCCTCTAACCACTAGGCTACCTGCCTCTAACCACTAGTCTACCTTCCTCTAACCACTAGGCTACCTGCCTCTAACCACTAGGCTACCTGTCTCTAACCACTAGTCTACCTTCCTCTAACCACTAGTCTACCTGCCTCTAACCACTAGGCTACCTTCCTCTAACCACTAGGCTACCTGCCTCTAACCACTAGGCTACCTGCCTCTAACCACTAGGCTACCTGCCTCTAACCACTAGTCTACCTTCCTCTAACCACTAGGCTACCTGCCTCTAACCACTAGGCTACCTGCCTCTAACCACTAGGCTACCTGCCTCTAACCACTAGGCTACCTGCCACTAACCACTAGGCTACCTGCCTCTAACCACTAGGCTACCTGCCTCTAACCACTAGGCTACCTGCCACTAACCACTAGGCTACCTGCCTCTAACCACTAGGCTACCTGCCTCTAACCACTAGGCTACCTGCCTCTAACCACTAGGCTACCTGCCACTAACCACTAGGCTACCTGCCGCCCCACAACAATACAACTATTTGAATGTTAGGTGAAGACTGTGTAGTAGATCCATAATGACTTACCTGTCCGCGCTCCGTGGTGCGAACCCCCAGCTCAGATTGGTGTTCTTCTGTCAGAGATTCTAGAGACCTGACCCTCTCCTCGTTGCTGCCCTGGTGACAGACCACTCCCCGCAGCCTGGCCTCCTGGGTAATGGCGCCCAGGGCCGACTTCCCATCATCACTTACTTCACTCAGACCCTCCAGGCTGTAGCTGAGAAGAAGAACAAGTCAATCTGCTGGACTGTACATAGGACATATTACAGATTGTGGTGTACCATACTATAAATTACCCTAATAACGTGCTGTATTGTAGACACTGAGTGGCAATGTACAGTGGGCTCCAAAATGACTGGCAGCCCTGACTGGTAATGCAATATATAAAAAATATATTAACAATATAAATATAGAGATAAACTCAAAATACCAACATGTGAGAAATACTGGACTTTAATCATGTTTCAACGGAACCAACCAAAATAATTTATCGATTTAATTAAAAATCAATGTCCTCCAAAATCAAGGTTTCACAATTAATGGCACCCTTAAACGTGATTGTAAATAACATCTACCACAATTAAACCAGGAATTAAATTCCACTTATTTAATTAAGTGCATCTAAGTGTTAAAGAACTATATTGAGCCATTACATCACTTCCTGTTTCACTAGGGTATAAAATGAGGTAACAGGCATGCAATATCCCTTTGTCATCCAACACCATGGAGAAAGGAACTGGCAGTTCAAAAGAGACAGATGGTCGTAGACCTTCATAAATCTGGTCATGGCTACAAGAAGATCCACAAACTATTGAATATACCACTGAGCACTGTCAGGGCAATTATTAGAAAATTCAAAAGATATGGAACAGTTGAAAACCTCACCGGTAGAAGATGCAAATTCATTTTGCCCCCCAGGATAGGGAGGAGGATGGTGAGAGAAGCAACAAAATCCCCAAGAATCACTGTGAAAGAATTGCAGGCCTTGGGGTCACCAGGTTTCAAAAAGCACCATCAGACGCCACCTTCACAACCAGAGGAAGGTGGACAGGGAGATGGAGAGGACAGGTCATGTCTTGATCAGTTCATGTCTTGATCAGAGGAAGGTGGACAGGGAGATGGTTGATGATGATGGAGTTTGGTGAAGATATTGTACAGGGAGATGGTTGATGATGATGGAGTTTGGTGAAGATATTGTACAGGGAGATGGTTGATGATGATGGAGTCTGGTGAAGATATTGTACAGGGAGATGGTTGATGATGATGGAGTCTGGTGAAGATATTGTACAGGGAGATGGTTGATGATGATGGAGTTTGGTGAAGATATTGTACAGGGAGATGGTTGATGATGATGGAGTCTGGTGACGATATTGTACAGGGATACTCTGGGAACCAGCCTGAGTCATGTACACTAGTTCTTCCTATAAAAGTTGTGTCATACTGCAGCACAGCTTGCGGGGTGCTACAGAATGGTATGGCACATTGGAAAAACCACGGCAGAACCACTCAGACACACAGTACAACCACAGTACCAATCACACAGACACAGTACCATAGACAACCACAGTACCTGAAACAACCACAGTACCTTAAACAACCACAGTACCATAGACAACCACAGTACCTTAGACAACCACAGTACCTTAGACAACCACAGTACCTTAGACAACCACAGTACCTTAGACAACCACAGTACCTTAAACAACCACAGTACCTTAAACAACCACAGTACCTTAAACAACCACAGTACCAATCACACAGACAGTACCTTAGACAACCACAGTACCATAGACAACCACAGTACCTTAGACAACCACAGTACCTTAGACAACCACAGTACCAATCACACAGACACAGTACCTTAGAACCACGGCAGAACCACTCAGACACAGTACCTTAGAACCACGGCAGAACCACTCAGAGGTGGTGGAGGGGAATGGAGTTACTGGGATGTGTTTAAGTCAATGGTTTGGTCTGAGTGGAGGGGAGAGGGTCTGAGTGGAGAGGGAGAGGGTCTGAGTGGAGAGGGAGAGGGTCTGAGTGGAGAGGGAGAGGGTCTGAGTGGAGAGGGAGAGGGTCTGAGTGGAGAGGGAGAGGGTCTGAGTGGAGAGGGTCTGAGTGGAGAGGGAAAGGGTCTGAGAGGGAGAGGGTCTGAGTGGAGAGGGTCTGAGTGGAGAGGGAGAGGGTCTCAGTGGAGAGGGAGAGGGTCTGAGTGGAGAGGGAGAGGGTCTGAGTGGAGAGGGAGAGGGGAAAGGGTCTGAGTGGAGAGGGAAAGGGTCTGAGTGGAGAGGGAGAGGGTCTGAGTGGAGAGAGGTCTGAGTGGAGAGGGAGAGGGTCTGAGTGGAGAGGGAGAGGGTCTGAGTGGAACTGAGCATCAGTGTTCAGTATGGGGACGCAGTACTTTGGGGCGTTGTGATGTACTAAATATTCAGTATGAGGACGCAGTACTTTGGGGTGTTGTAATGTACTAAATGTTCAGTATGAGGATGCAGTACTTTGGGGTGTTGTAATGTACTAAATGTTCAGTATGAGGATGCAGTACTTTGGGGTGTTGTGATGTACTAAATTTTCAGTATGAGGATTCAGTATTTTGGGGCGTTGTAGTGCTTCCATTGTTAAACAAGGTCAATCTAATGAACATAATATAAGTTCCATTAGTACCTTCTCCTGTGAAACGTTGGCTTTCCTTCCCGGGACTTTGTGTGGCCCTGAAGGAGAAAAAAAGATAAAGGATGAGAGGAACGAGAGATTAAATGGATTTCTACACACATCAAGATGACAGCCTGGCATGTTATGATCAGTGATCAAAACTGATGGATGGGTGTGGAAAGTATAGTACAGTAACATACAGTCATTTACAGTATTGTACAGTAACGTACAGTAATTTACAGTATTGTACAGTAAAGTATAGTATTGTACAGTAAAGTATAGTATTGTACAGTAATTTACAGTATTGTAAAGTAAAGTATAGTATTGTACAGTAACAGTATTGTAAAGTAAAGTATAGTATTGTACAGTAATACAGTAATTTACAGTATTGTACAGTAAAGTATAGTATTGTACAGTAAAGTATAGTATTGTACAGTAATGTACAGTATTGTAAAGTAAAGTATAGTATTGTACAGTAACGTACAGTAATTTACAGTAAAGTACAGTAAAGAACAGTAAAGTGTATCCACATGACTGCAACTGTTGTGCTGGTAAAAGTTGTGCCTCAACAGACCCTCCTCAGACCCTCCCGGCCCTGCTCAGTTCAGCTCCAGTCTCCTGTACCTGCATTGGTTCATGTCTCCGTTTCCTGCTGTGTTCTTCCCTGCTCCCCAGCTGTGGCGTCTGAACGGGGACAGAGACCTGATGCTGGGACGATGTTTAGCTGGGCGCCGTGGCACCTCCGTCAGTCTGTCCTTCACCTCTTCCTCTGCCTCTCCTCCTGGACCTTCTCTTGCCGTGGGCCCTTGTGTGTGGCCCTCTACAGGGCTCCAGCTGCGGCCGTGGTCCCTGCAGCCCCTCTCCCCCAGGCCCCCCTCCACACAACTCTCTGGGCTGGAGCTGGTCGGACCCCCGCTGGCCGTGTCATCTGTGGAGGAACAGGATACAGACACCTCACTGGTGCTGTCCCCCATCACCGTATCATCCCCCTGGAAATGGAGAGCAGTTAGACAGATCAGGGGAGCTTAGTTACGAGAGAGAGACAGAGAGACAGAGAGAGACAGAGACAGAGACAGAGAGAGAGAGAGAGAGAGAGAGATGTTATGTGGGAGATGACAGGAGAGAGACCAATAACTGAGAGGACTGAATAATAGGGGCGGCAGGGTAGCCTAGTGGTTAGAGCGTTGGACTAGGAACCGAAAGGTTGCAAGATCGAATCCCCAAGCTGACAAGGTACAAATCTGTCGTTCTGCCCCTGAACAGGCAGTTAACCCACTGTTCCTAGGCTGTCATTGAAAATAATAATTTGTTCTTCACTGACTTGCCTAGTTAAATAAAGGTAAAATAAAAAATACTTGATCCGCTGGACACTGTCATGATACTACCATCCTCCTAGTGGTTCAATGTACTGTATGTAATAGGTACTGGACACTGTCATGAGTCTGCCATCCTCCTAGTGGTTCAATGTACTGTATGTAATAGGTACTAGACACTGTATGTAATAGATACTGGACACTGTCATGAGTCTAGTGCTTCACTGTACTGTACTATATGTAATAGATACTGGACACTGTCATGAGTCTAGTAGTTCTGTCATGACTTGTGAAGTTTCCTTGTTCGGGCTTGTGTCACACCTGACCTTGTTATTTTGGTTACTGGTGATGATGTGTTTTAGCTTGTCTAGGGGTGTTGTATGTTTGTGGGGCTTACCCTTTCTAGGTGTTTATGTAAGTCATGGTTGCCTAGATTGGTTCTCAATTAGAGGCAGGTGTTTATCATTGTCTCTGATTGGGATCCATGTTAGGCAGCCATAGGTATTTTGTGGGTGTTTGTTTCCTGTGTCAGTGTTTGGACATGGGACTGTTTGTCACTTTGTTATTTTGTATTTGTGTTATGTTCAGTTAAAACACTGTATCCTGTTTCATCTTCAGAGGAAGAGGAGGAAATCTGCCGTGACAGCATGGCGGTGGACTTTCTGATCTACTTTTCTTTGACCATTTGTTTTGTGATTCACTGGTTTCCATTATAATTTATTCCTTATTTAGTTCCCAAAGGTTTGTTCTTTGTTCAGTGTTGTCTTTGTGTAGAGATGGATTTGTATTCCCTGTATGGAATTAGTTTGTGTCTTATTTTTAGTAAAGTACGTTCTTTACTATATTCTGTGTCCTGCGCCTCACTCCCTCCTACCCGCTGCACACTGACACTGTACTGTACTGTATGTAATAGATACTGGACACTGTCATGAGTCTAGTGGTTCACTGTACTGTATGTAATAGATACTGGACACTGTCATGAGTCTAGTAGTTCACTGTCTGTATGTAATAGATACTGGACACTGTCATGAGTCTAGTGGTTCACTGTACTGTATGTTGGACACTGTAGTAGTTCACTGTACTGTATGTAATAGATACTGGACACTGTCATGAGTCTAGTGGTTCACTGTACTGTATGTAATAGATACTGGACACTGTCATGAGTCTAGTAGTTCACTGTACTGTATATAATAGATACTGGACACTGTCATGAGTCTAGTAGTTCACTGTACTGTATGTAATAGATACTGGACACTGTCATGAGTCTAGTAGTTCACTGTACTGTATGTAATAGATACTGGACACTGTCATGAGTCTAGTGGTTCACTGTACTGTATGTAATAGATACTGGACACTGTCATGAGTCTACCATCCTCCCTAGTGGTTCACTGTACTGAATGTAATAGATACTGGACACTGTCATGAGTCTAGTGGTTCACTGTACTGAATGTAATAGATACTGGACACTGTCATGAGTCTACCATCCTCCTAGTGGTTCACTGTACTGTATGTAATAGATACTGGACACTGTCATGAGTCTACCATCCTCCTAGTGGTTCACTGTACTGTATGTAATAGATACTGGACACTGTCATGAGTCTACCATCCTCCTAGTAGTTCACTGTACTGTATGTAATAGATACTGGACACTGTCATGAGTCTTGTGGTTCACTGTACTGTATGTAATAGATACTGGACACTGTCATGAGTCTACCATCCTCCTAGTGGTTCACTGTACTGTATGTAATAGATATTGGACACTGTCATGAGTCTAGTAGTTCACTGTACTGTATGTAATAGATACTGGACACTGTCATGAGTCTAGTAGTTCACTGTACTGTATGTAATAGATACTGGACACTGTCATGAGTCTAGTAGTTCACTGTACTGTATGTAATAGATACTGGACACTGTCATGAGTCTAGTGGTTCACTGTACTGTATGTAATAGATACTGGACACTGTCATGAGTCTACCATCCTCCTAGTGGTTCACTGTACTGAATGTAATAGATACTGGACACTGTCATGAGTCTAGTGGTTCACTGTACTGAATGTAATAGATACTGGACACTGTCATGAGTCTACCATCCTCCTAGTGGTTCACTGTACTGTATGTAATAGATACTGGACACTGTCATGAGTCTACCATCCTCCTAGTAGTTCACTGTACTGTATGTAATAGATACTGGACACTGTCATGAGTCTAGTGGTTCACTGTACTGTATGTAATAGATACTGGACACTGTCATGAGTCTAGTAGTTCACTGTACTGTATGTAATAGATACTGGACACTGTCATGAGTCTAGTGGTTCACTGCACTGTATGTAATAGATACTGGACACTGTCATGAGTCTAGTGGTTCAATGTACTGTATGTAATAGATACTGGACACTGTCATGAGTCTAGTAGTTCACTGTACTGTATGTAATAGATACTGGACACTGTCATGAGTCTAGTGGTTCAATGTACTGTATGTAATAGATACTGGACACTGTCATGAGTCTAGTAGTTCACTGTACTGTATGTAATAGATACTGGACACTGTCATGAGTCTAGTAGTTCACTGTACTGTATGTAATAGATACTGGACACTGTCATGAGTCTAGTGGTTCACTGTACTGTATGTAATAGATACTGGACACTGTCATGAGTCTACCATCCTCCTAGTGGTTCACTGTACTGAATGTAATAGATACTGGACACTGTCATGAGTCTAGTGGTTCACTGTACTGAATGTAATAGATACTGGACACTGTCATGAGTCTACCATCCTCCTAGTGGTTCACTGTACTGTATGTAATAGATACTGGACACTGTCATGAGTCTACCATCCTCCTAGTAGTTCACTGTACTGTATGTAATAGATACTGGACACTGTCATGAGTCTAGTGGTTCACTGTACTGTATGTAATAGATACTGGACACTGTCATGAGTCTTGTGGTTCACTGTACTGTATGTAATAGATACTGGACACTGTCATGAGTCTTGTGGTTCACTGTACTGTATGTAATAGATACTGGACACTGTCATGAGTCTAGTGGTTCACTGTACTGTATGTAATAGATACTGGACACTGTCATGAGTCTTGTGGTTCACTGTACTGTATGTAATAGATACTGGACACTGTCATGAGTCTACCATCCTCCTAGTGGTTCACTGTACTGTATGTAATAGATATTGGTCACTGTCATGAGTCTAGTAGTTCACTGTACTGTATGTAATAGATACTGGACACTGTCATGAGTCTAGTAGTTCACTGTACTGTATGTAATAGATACTGGACACTGTCATGAGTCTAGTAGTTCACTGTACTGTATGTAATAGATACTGGACACTGTCATGAGTCTAGTAGTTCACTGTACTGTATGTAATAGATACTGGACACTGTCATGAGTCTAGTGGTTCACTGCACTGTATGTAATAGATACTGGACACTGTCATGAGTCTAGTGGTTCAATGTACTGTATGTAATAGATACTGGACACTGTCATGAGTCTAGTAGTTCACTGTACTGAATGTAATAGATACTGGACACTGTCATGAGTCTAGTGGTTCACTGTACTGAATGTAATAGATACTGGACACTGTCATGAGTCTACCATCCTCCTAGTGGTTCACTGTACTGTATGTAATAGATACTGGACACTGTCATGAGTCTACCATCCTCCTAGTGGTTCACTGTACTGTATGTAATAGATACTGGACACTGTCATGAGTCTACCATCCTCCTAGTAGTTCACTGTACTGTATGTAATAGATACTGGACACTGTCATGAGTCTTGTGGTTCACTGTACTGTATGTAATAGATACTGGACACTGTCATGAGTCTACCATCCTCCTAGTGGTTCACTGTACTGTATGTAATAGATATTGGACACTGTCATGAGTCTAGTAGTTCACTGTACTGTATGTAATAGATACTGGACACTGTCATGAGTCTAGTAGTTCACTGTACTGTATGTAATAGATACTGGACACTGTCATGAGTCTAGTAGTTCACTGTACTGTATGTAATAGATACTGGACACTGTCATGAGTCTAGTGGTTCACTGTACTGTATGTAATAGATACTGGACACTGTCATGAGTCTACCATCCTCCTAGTGGTTCACTGTACTGAATGTAATAGATACTGGACACTGTCATGAGTCTAGTGGTTCACTGTACTGAATGTAATAGATACTGGACACTGTCATGAGTCTACCATCCTCCTAGTGGTTCACTGTACTGTATGTAATAGATACTGGACACTGTCATGAGTCTACCATCCTCCTAGTAGTTCACTGTACTGTATGTAATAGATACTGGACACTGTCATGAGTCTAGTGGTTCACTGTACTGTATGTAATAGATACTGGACACTGTCATGAGTCTAGTAGTTCACTGTACTGTATGTAATAGATACTGGACACTGTCATGAGTCTAGTGGTTCACTGCACTGTATGTAATAGATACTGGACACTGTCATGAGTCTAGTGGTTCAATGTACTGTATGTAATAGATACTGGACACTGTCATGAGTCTAGTAGTTCACTGTACTGTATGTAATAGATACTGGACACTGTCATGAGTCTAGTGGTTCAATGTACTGTATGTAATAGATACTGGACACTGTCATGAGTCTAGTAGTTCACTGTACTGTATGTAATAGATACTGGACACTGTCATGAGTCTAGTAGTTCACTGTACTGTATGTAATAGATACTGGACACTGTCATGAGTCTAGTGGTTCACTGTACTGTATGTAATAGATACTGGACACTGTCATGAGTCTACCATCCTCCTAGTGGTTCACTGTACTGAATGTAATAGATACTGGACACTGTCATGAGTCTAGTGGTTCACTGTACTGAATGTAATAGATACTGGACACTGTCATGAGTCTACCATCCTCCTAGTGGTTCACTGTACTGTATGTAATAGATACTGGACACTGTCATGAGTCTACCATCCTCCTAGTAGTTCACTGTACTGTATGTAATAGATACTGGACACTGTCATGAGTCTAGTGGTTCACTGTACTGTATGTAATAGATACTGGACACTGTCATGAGTCTTGTGGTTCACTGTACTGTATGTAATAGATACTGGACACTGTCATGAGTCTTGTGGTTCACTGTACTGTATGTAATAGATACTGGACACTGTCATGAGTCTAGTGGTTCACTGTACTGTATGTAATAGATACTGGACACTGTCATGAGTCTTGTGGTTCACTGTACTGTATGTAATAGATACTGGACACTGTCATGAGTCTACCATCCTCCTAGTGGTTCACTGTACTGTATGTAATAGATATTGGTCACTGTCATGAGTCTAGTAGTTCACTGTACTGTATGTAATAGATACTGGACACTGTCATGAGTCTAGTAGTTCACTGTACTGTATGTAATAGATACTGGACACTGTCATGAGTCTAGTAGTTCACTGTACTGTATGTAATAGATACTGGACACTGTCATGAGTCTAGTAGTTCACTGTACTGTATGTAATAGATACTGGACACTGTCATGAGTCTAGTGGTTCACTGCACTGTATGTAATAGATACTGGACACTGTCATGAGTCTAGTGGTTCAATGTACTGTATGTAATAGATACTGGACACTGTCATGAGTCTAGTAGTTCACTGTACTGTATGTAATAGATACTGGACACTGTCATGAGTCTAGTGGTTCAATGTACTGTATGTAATAGATACTGGACACTGTCATGAGTCTAGTAGTTCACTGTACTGTATGTAATAGATACTGGACACTGTCATGAGTCTAGTAGTTCACTGTACTGTATGTAATAGATACTGGACACTGTCATGAGTCTAGTGGTTCACTGTACTGTATGTAATAGATACTGGACACTGTCATGAGTCTACCATCCTCCTAGTGGTTCACTGTACTGAATGTAATAGATACTGGACACTGTCATGAGTCTAGTGGTTCACTGTACTGAATGTAATAGATACTGGACACTGTCATGAGTCTACCATCCTCCTAGTGGTTCAATGTACTGTATGTAATAGATACTGGACACTGTCATGAGTCTAGTAGTTCACTGTACTGTATGTAATAGATACTGGACACTGTCATGAGTCTAGTGGTTCAATGTACTGTATGTAATAGATACTGGACACTGTCATGAGTCTAGTAGTTCACTGTACTGTATGTAATAGATACTGGACACTGTCATGAGTCTAGTAGTTCACTGTACTGTATGTAATAGATACTGGACACTGTCATGAGTCTAGTGGTTCACTGTACTGTATGTAATAGATACTGGACACTGTCATGAGTCTTGTGGTTCACTGTACTGTATGTAATAGATACTGGACACTGTCATGAGTCTTGTGGTTCACTGTACTGTATGTAATAGATACTGGACACTGTCATGAGTCTAGTGGTTCACTGTACTGTATGTAATAGATACTGGACACTGTCATGAGTCTTGTGGTTCACTGTACTGTATGTAATAGATACTGGACACTGTCATGAGTCTACCATCCTCCTAGTGGTTCACTGTACTGTATGTAATAGATATTGGACACTGTCATGAGTCTAGTAGTTCACTGTACTGTATGTAATAGATACTGGACACTGTCATGAGTCTAGTAGTTCACTGTACTGTATGTAATAGATACTGGACACTGTCATGAGTCTAGTAGTTCACTGTACTGTATGTAATAGATACTGGACACTGTCATGAGTCTAGTAGTTCACTGTACTGTATGTAATAGATACTGGACACTGTCATGAGTCTAGTGGTTCACTGCACTGTATGTAATAGATACTGGACACTGTCATGAGTCTAGTGGTTCAATGTACTGTATGTAATAGATACTGGACACTGTCATGAGTCTAGTAGTTCACTGTACTGTATGTAATAGATACTGGACACTGTCATGAGTCTAGTGGTTCAATGTACTGTATGTAATAGATACTGGACACTGTCATGAGTCTAGTGGTTCACTGTACTGTATGTAATAGATACAGGACACCGTCATGAGTCTAGTGGTTCACTGTACTGTATGTAATAAACTCAGCAAAAAAATAAATGTGCTGTCACTGTCACCCTGCAGGGTTTTTTTTCAGCAAACTTAAACATATTAACTATTTGTATGAACATAACAAGATTTAACAACTGAGACATAAACTGAACAAATTCCACAGACATGTGACTAACAGAAATGGAATAATGTGTCCCTGAACAAAGGGGAGGTCAAAATCAAAAGTAACAGTCAGTATCTGGTGTGGCCACCAGCTGCATTAAGTACTGCAGTGCATCTCCTCCTCATCAACTGTACCAGATTTGCCAATTCTTGCTGTGAGATGTTACCCCACTCTTCCACCAAGGCACCTGCAAGTTCCAAGACATTTCTGGGGGAATGGCCCTAGCCCTCACCCTCCGATCCAAAGGTCCCAGATCCGGGCTCTTCGCTGACCATGTCAGAACACTGACATTCCTGTCTTGCAGGAAATCACACACAGAACGAGCAGTATGGCTGGTGGCGTTGTCATGCTGGAGGGTCATGTCAGGATGAGCCTGCAGGAAGGGTACCACATGAGGGAGGAGGATGTCTTCCCTGTAAGCCTCCCTATACTGGCTTCCTGTTAAGGCAAGGGCTGATTTCAAGGTTTTACTGCTAACCTACAAAGCATTACATGGGCTTGCTCCTACCTATCTCTCTGATTTGGTCCTGCGGTACATACCTACACGTACGCTACGGTCACAAGACGCAGGCCTCCTAATTGTCCCTAGAATTTCTAAGCAAACAGCTGGAGGCAGGGCTTTCTCCTATAGAACTCGATTTTTATGGAACGGTCTGCCTACCCATGTCAGAGACGCAAACTCGGTCTCAACCTTTAAGTTTTTACTGAAGAGTCATCTCTTCAGTGGGTCATATGATTGAGTGTAGTCTGGCCCAGGAGTGTGAAGGTGAACGGAAAGGCACTGGGTCAACAAATCGCCCTTGCTGTCTCTGCCTGGCCGGTTCCCCTCTTTCCACTGGGATTCTCTGCCTCTAACCCTATTACAGGGGCTGAGTCACTGGCTTACTGGTGCTCTTTCATGCCGTCCCTAGGAGGGGTGTGTCACTTGTGTGGGTTGAGTCACTGACGTGATCTTCCTGTCTGGGTTGGCGCCCCCTCTTGGGTTTTGCCGTGGCAGAGATCTTTGTGGGCTATACTCGGCCTTGTCTCAGGATGGTAAGGTGTTGGTTGAAGATATCCCTCTAGTGGTGTGGGGGCTGTGCTTTGGCAAAGTGGGTGGGGTTATATCCTTCCTGTTTGACCCTGTCCGGGGTAACATCGGATGGGGCCACAGTGTCTCCTGACCCCTCCTGTCTCAGCCGCCTGTATTTATGCTGCAGTAGTTTATGTGTCGAGGGGCTAGGGTCAGTCTGTTATCCGGTGTCCTGTGTGAATTTAAGTATGCTCTCTCTTTCTCTCTTTCTCTCTTTCTTTCTCTATGCACACTAGGTAAGACCTGGGAGGACCATCCCCTGTATTTTGGTTAGCGCGCCAGGTGGCGTTAAGGTTAGGTAAGTGGTGGGTAGGTAGGAGAGGGTAGGTAAGGTAGGAGAGGGTAGGTAAGGTAGGAGAGGGTAGGAGAGGGTAGGTAAGGTAGGAGAGGGTAGGTAAGGTAGGAGAGGGTAGGAGAGGGTAGGTAAGGTAGGAGAGGGTAGGTAAGGTAGGGAGAGGGTAGGTAAGGTAGGAGAGGGTAGGTAAGGTAAGAGAGGGTAGGAGAGGGTAGGTAAGGTAGCAGAGGGTAGGTAAGGAGAGGGGGCTCCTTTGCTTTGGTTCCGTCCAGCCCCTTTTCCTCAATTTACCGTGTGAAGGAGGAAATTAATTCCCAGTAAACGGTAATATTCTCTGCCTCTGTCATCCTTACCCGCACCTACAGTCACATACCTCTATACCTCCACCTACAGTCACATACCTCTATACATACACCTACAGTCACATACCTCTATACCTCCACCTACAGCCACATACCTCTATACCCGCACCTACAGTCACATACCTCTATACCTCCACCTACAGTCACATACCTCTATACCTCCACCTACAGTCACATACCTCTATACATACACCTACAGTCACATACCTCTATACATACACCTACAGTCACATACCTCTATACCCGCACCTACAGTCACATACCTCTATACCTCCACCTACAGTCACATACCTCTATACCCGCACCTACAGTCACATACCTCTATACCCGCACCTACAGTCACATACCTCTATACCTCCACCTACAGTCACATACCTCCACCTACAGTCACATACCTCTATACATCAACCTACAGTCACATACCTCTATACCTCCACCTACAGTCACATACCTCTATACCCGCACCTACAGTCACATACCTCTATACCCGCACCTACAGTCACATACCTCTATACCTCCACCTACAGTCACATACCTCCACCTACAGTCACATACCTCTATACCTCCACCTACAGTCCCATACCTCCACCTACAGTCGCATACCTCTATACCCGCACCTACAGTCACATACCTCTATACCTCCACCTACAGTCACATACCTCTATACCTCCACCTACAGTCACATACCTCTTTACCTCCACCTACAGTCACATACCTCTATACATCAACCTACAGTCACATACCTCTATACATCAACCTACAGTCACATACCTCTTTACATCAACCTACAGTCACATACCTCTTTACCTCCACCTACAGTCCCATACCTCCACCTACAGTCACATACCTCTTTACATCAACCTACAGCCACATACCTCTATACCTCCACCTACAGTCCCATACCTCCACCTACAGTCCCATACCTCCACCTACAGTCACATACCTCTTTACATCAACCTACAGCCACATACCTCTATACCTCCACCTACAGTCCCATACCTCCACCTACAGTCACATACCTCTTTACATCAACCTACAGCCACATACCTCTATACCTCCACCTACAGTCCCATACCTCTCTACCTCCACCTACAGTCCCATACCTACACCTACAGTCACATACCTCTTTACATCAACCTACAGTCACATACCTCTTTACATCAACCTACAGTCACTTACCTCTTTACATCAACCTACAGTCCCATACCTCTATACCTCCACCTACAGTCCCATACCTCCACCTACAGTCACATACCTCCACCTACAGTCACATACCTCTTTACCTCCACCTACAGTCCCATACCTCCACCTACAGTCCCATACCTCCACCTACAGTCACATACCTCTTTACATCAACCTACAGCCACATACCTCTATACCTCCACCTACAGTCCCATACCTCCACCTACAGTCACATACCTCTTTACCTCCACCTACAGTCCCATACCTCTCTACCTCCACCTACAGTCACATACCTCTTTACCTCCACCTACAGTCCCATACCTCTCTACATGCACCTACAGTCCCATACCTCCACCTACAGTCACATACCTCTATACCTCCACCTACAGTCACATACCTCTTTACATCAACCTACAGCCACATACCTCTATACCTCCACCTACAGTCCCATACCTCCACCTACAGTCACATACCTCTATACCTCCACCTACAGTCCCATACCTCCACCTACAGTCACATACCTCTTTACATCAACCTACAGCCACATACCTCTATACCTCCACCTACAGTCCCATACCTCTCTACCTCCACCTACAGTCCCATACCTCCACCTACAGTCACATACCTCTTTACATCAACCTACAGTCACATACCTCTTTACATCAACCTACAGTCACATACCTCTTTACATCAACCTACAGTCCCATACCTCTATACCTCCACCTACAGTCACATACCTCTATACCTCCACCTACAGTCCCATACCTCCACCTACAGTCACATACCTCTTTACATCAACCTACAGCCACATACCTCTATACCTCCACCTACAGTCCCATACCTCCACCTACAGTCCCATACCTCCACCTACAGTCACATACCTCTTTACCTCCACCTACAGTCCCATACCTCCACCTACAGTCCCATACCTCCACCTACAGTCACATACCTCTTTACATCAACCTACAGCCACATACCTCTATACCTCCACCTACAGTCCCATACCTCCACCTACAGTCACATACCTCTTTACCTCCACCTACAGTCCCATACCTCTCTACCTCCACCTACAGTCACATACCTCTTTACCTCCACCTACAGTCCCATACCTCTCTACATGCACCTACAGTCCCATACCTCCACCTACAGTCACATACCTCTATACCTCCACCTACAGTCCCATACCTCTTTACCTCCACCTACAGTCCCATACCTCTTTACATCCACCTACAGTCCCATACCGCTTTACCTCCACCTACAGTCCCATACCTCCACCTACAGTCCCATACCTCTCTACCTCCACCTACAGTCACATACCTCTTTACATCAACCTACAGCCACATACCTCTATACCTCCACCTACAGTCCCATACCTCCACCTACAGTCACATACCTCTTTACCTCCACCTACAGTCCCATACCTCTCTACCTCCACCTACAGTCACATACCTCTTTACCTCCACCTACAGTCCCATACCTCTCTACATGCACCTACAGTCCCATACCTCCACCTACAGTCACATACCTCTATACCTCCACCTACAGTCCCATACCTCTTTACCTCCACCTACAGTCCCATACCTCTTTACATCCACCTACAGTCCCATACCTCTTTACCTCCACCTACAGTCCCATACCTCTTTACCTCCACCTACAGTCCCATACCTCCACCTACAGTCACATACCTCTTTACCTCCACCTACAGTCCCATACCTCTCTACCTCCACCTACAGTCACACACCTCTTTACATCAACCTGCAGCCACATACCTCTATACCTCCACCTACAGTCCCATACCTCCACCTACAGTCACATACCTCTTTACCTCCACCTACAGTCCCATACCTCCACCTACAGTCACATACCTCTTTACCTCCACCTACAGTCACATACCTCTTTACCTCCACCTACAGTCACATAACTCTTTACCTCCACCTACAGTCACATACCTCTTTACCTCCACCTACAGTGTAGCAGGGTGTTGCGTAGCAGACCCTGCTGCTCTGAGCTCTGTGATTGGTGATTGAGGTGTGACCGGACCCTGCTGCTCTGAGCTCTCTGTGATTGGTGATTGAGGTGTGACCGGACCCTGCTGCTCTGAGCTCTCTGTGATTGGTGATTGAGGTGTGACCGGACCCTGCTGCTCTGAGCTCTGTGATTGATGATTGAGGTGTGACCGGACCCTGCTGCTCTGAGCTCTGTGATTGGTGATTGAGGTGTGACCGGACCCTGCTGCTCTGAGCTCTCTGTGATTGGTGATTGAGGTGTGACCGGACCCTGCTGCTCTGAGCTCTCTGTGATTGGTGATTGAGGTGTGACCGGACCCTGCTGCTCTGAGCTCTGTGATTGATGATTGAGGTGTGACCGGACCCTGCTGCTCTGAGCTCTCTGTGATTGTTGATTGAGGTGTGACCGGACCCTGCTGCTCTGAGCTCTGTGATTGGTGATTGAGGTGTGACCGGACCCTGCTGCTCTGAGTTCTGTGATTGGTGATTGAGGTGTGACCGGACCCTGCTGCTCTGAGCTCTCTGTGATTGGTGATTGAGGTGTGACCGGACCCTGCTGCTCTGAGCTCTCTGTGATTGGTGATTGAGGTGTGACCGGACCCTGCTGCTCTGAGCTCTCTGTGATTGGTGATTGAGGTGTGACCGGAGCCTGCTGCTCTGAGCTCTCTGTGATTGGGGATTGAGGTGTGACCAGAGCCTGCTGCTCTGAGCTCTGTGATTGAGGTGTGATGGTGGGCTGTGAGTTTGGGTGACTTGTTTAGTTTGCGTGTGTTCAGTAGGCTGCAGTGTACAAGATGGCTGCCTCAGCAGTCTCCCAGTTTATTGAAGCGCCCTCTGTTGATCGGTTGGTGGGGTTGCGTAAAGTAGATCTTTGCCCCATAGCTGACCATTATGGACTCTTCATCCCTGGGAAAGCCCTAAAGGCTGAGCTTGTGGTGCTAGTCAGGGAGGGTTTAGTGAGAACACATTTTCTTGTTGAAAGATGAGATGAGAGAGGAGATGGGTAGACCATCTGATGCCAAGTCGGAGGACGGTGTGGAGAAAGGGGTTGCTCGTACCCCCTTTACATTTCCCAGATTCAACCCTTTCTCTTCTGCTTTCGGTTGCTCAGACGGGACCGCTAGGCTGATGGTGAGGCTGGTCCGTTTGGAAATCAAGCAAAAAGATTAAGAGCGAGATAGACAGATGACATTTGATTTAGAAATGAGGAAAATGGATAACGACAAGGAGGTGAGGATCCGACAGCTGGAGCCGCTGGCGCCAGTGCGACTCCACAACCTGCTCTTCATCACTTCGATGTCAGTACAAATACAGCTCCCTCCGGGAGGCGGAAGCTGTTTCCTATTTCTCTGCATTTGAGCGTGTGGCCGCTGCGCTGCATTGGCCACTCGAGGTTTGGCTGCTCCTGTTGCAATGTAAATTGTCTGGGAAAGCCCAGGAAGTGGTAGCTGCCCTCTCCCTGGAAGACAGTTTACACTACGATACAGTTAAAACTACCGTGTTGTGGGCTTATGAGTTGGTGCCTGAAGCTTTTAGGCAGCGCTTCAGGAACCACAAAAAAAAAAAAAAAAAAAAAACCTCTCACTGTACGTTTGAGTTTGCAAGGGACAAAGAGTCCCTGTTTAATCGCAGGTGTTCAGCCGGCAAAGCTAACACTGGCTAGAGGACCAGGCAGAGACCTCTCAAAGGAGAGGAGAGTAGAGCAAAGGAGAGGAGAGCAGGAGTCATTCATAGAGAAGTTATCTACCATCCCCCATTATCATTTACACAAAGCAAACCACCCTGAAGCCACAGTTTGACCAGCAGTTTTTCATCATCTCTATTGTTATTCTCTATTCAAACATCAAACTATTACAGTGACAAATAAATGATCCCTATTTAAAATCTTCCTGATGTACCCATCCCGTTAGCAGGATCATTTTCGTCAACATCCGCTGAATTACAGGGCGCCAAATTAAATTACTAAAACTATAAAAATGTTCATGTCAAGTGCAATACATCAAAACACAGCTTAGCTTGTTGTTAATCCACCTGGCGTGTCAGATTTTAAAAAGCTTTTCGATGAAAGCATTCCAAGCGTTTATGTAAGGACAAAACATTACAAACAGCTAGCAGCAAAGTAGATTGTTCACTAAAGTCAGAAAAGCAATAAAATGAATCGCTTACCTTTGATGATCTTCAGATGTTTGCACTCACGAGACTCCCAGTTACACAATAAATGTTCCTTTTGTTCCATAAAGATGATTTTTATATCCAAAAAACCTCCATTGGTTGGCGCATTATGTTCAGAAATCCACAGGCTCGAGCGGTCAAGACCAGGCAGACAAAAATTCCAAATAGTATCCGTAAAGTTTGTAGAAACATGTCAAACATTTTTTATAATCAAGCCTCAGGTTGTTTTTACAATATATAATCGATAATATTTCAACTGGACTGTACTTTCTTCAATAGGAGAGAGAGAGAAAATGTCTGCTCCAAACTGTTGCGCATGCAAAACGCTGCTGGCACCCAGCCATCCAATTTTCAAGAAAAACAGCACTTCCTGGTTTGATTTTCCTCAGGTTTTCGTATGCAATATCAGTTCTGTTATACTCACAGACAATATTTTGACAGGTTTGGAAACTTTAGTGTTTTCTATCCTAATCTGACAATTATATGCATATTCTGGGCCTGAGAAATAGGCAGTTTCATTTGGGTATGTTTTTCATCCAAACATCAAATACTGCCCCCTACACTCAACAGGCTAAAGAAAAGTCTTACCTTGTGGAAAACACTGTCCTCTCCTGTGCTGAAGATGCTCTCAGTGTCGCTGTCTGAGTCTTTGTGGAGAGTAGTGCTGAAACTACTCACACTCTGACAGTCTGCAACCAGAACAACACAACAGGACAACAGGTTAGAGATGGGAACAGACAACCGTCTTCAGAAGGTCCTATTTATGCAGACAGGAACATACAGTCGTACTGTTACCCTGGTAAGAGGAACACCAGTCATACTGTTACCCTGGTAAGAGGAACACCAGTCGTACTGTTACCCTGGTAAGAGGAACACCAGTCATACTGTTACCCTGGTAAGAGGAACACCAGTCATACTGTTACCCTGGTAAGAGGAACACCAGTCGTACTGTTACCATGGTAAGAGGAACACCAGTCATACTGTTACCCTGGTAAGAGGAACACCAGTCGTACTGTTACCCTGGTAAGAGGAACACCAGTCATACTGTTACCCTGGTAAGAGGAACACCAGTCATACTGTTACCCTGGTAAGAGGAACACCAGTCATACTGTTACCCTGCTAAGAGGACCACCAGTCATACTGTTACCCTGGTAAGAGGAACACCAGTCCTACTGTTACCCTGGTAAGAGGACCACCAGTCGTACTGTTACCCTGGTAAGAGGAACACCAGTCCTACTGTTACCCTGGTAAGAGGAACACCAGTCGTACTGTTACCCGGGTAAGAGTCATACTGAACTTCTCATCTGAAATGGAACTAATCCATACTGTCATCTGATCTGAAATGGAACTAATCCATTCTGTCATCTGATCTGAAATGGAACTAATCCATACTGTCATCTCATCTGAAATGGAACTAATCCATACTGTCATCACATCTGAAATGGAACTAATCCATACTGTCATCTCATCTGAAATGGAACTAATCCATACTGTCATCTCATCTGAAATGGAACTAATCCATACTGTCATCTCATCTGAAATGGAACTAATCCATACTGTCATCACATCTGAATTGGAACTAATCCATACTGTCATCTCATCTGAAATGGAACTAATCCATACTGTCATCACATCTGAAATGGAACTAATCCATACTGTCATCTGATCTGAAATGGAACTAATCCATACTGTCATCTGATCTGAACTGGAACCAATCCATACTGTCTTCTGATCTGAAATGGAACTAATCCATACTGTCATCTGATCTGAAATGGAACTATTAAGAAGGCAAGAAGCCTTGCCTTCAACAGGGACAGTAAGGTGACTTGATACAAGAAGCCTTACCTTCAACAGGGACAGTAAGGTGACTTGCAGAACAGACAGCATCTGTTCGGTTCTCAGGTAGATTCTCAGGTAGGATCTCATGCAGGTTCCCAGATAGAATCTCAGGTAGGTTTTCAGGTAGGTCCTCAGGTTGGATCTCAGGTGGGATCTCAGGTGCGTTCTCAGGTCCGTTCTCAGGTAGAATCTCAGGGAGGTTCGCAGGTGCGTTCTCAGTTAGGTTCTCAGGTAGGTTTTCAGGTAGGTTCTCAGGTAGGATCTCAGGTTGGATCTCAGGTAGGATCTCAGGTGCGTTCTCTGGTGTGTTCTCTGGTGCGTTCTCATTTAGATTCTCAGGTAGATTCTCTGGTAGGTTCTCGTTTAGGTTCTCAGGTAGGTTCTCAGGTATGTTCTCAGGTGACACTGGACTGTTAGGTGGGACATCCCCTGTATATGTGGACACCACTACAGCAGTGACATCATCTCCATCTCCACAGTCTGACCACGTCACAGAGGGGTCGAGGGTCAGGGTTAGGGTCACAGAGTAGTCGAGGGTTACAGAGGGGTTGAGGTTGAGGGCTTGGTCTGTAGCAGGTTGACTGTCTGAGTGTCCTGACCCCTCCTCCGCCCTGGTGCCACAGGACTCCTGATTCACTGTCCTTGCAGAGGGGTCTCCAATGTGTTCCCCTAGAACTGAGGGGGGCTCACTAGGTCTCCGTAGGACCTCCGTTATCTCCATCTCTACACCCTCTCCACCCTCCTCTCCATCCTTCTCTCCACCTGCTCCACCAGACGCTCCCCCAGAGTTGGAGCCTGTTTCTGGGGGCGGGAGGTCTCCATCCATGGGGGTAGTCCCATCCCTGTCCTCTGGAGGGGACTCACTGTCCTGCAAGTCTGTCTGGTGGTCTGTCTGGAGGTCTGCAGGTACAGACACTCTCCCCTCTGTTACCTCTGACCCTAACACACCCTCCATGATCTCAGCTCTGAGGCCAGAGTCACCAGCCTCTATGGGCTTGCCCTGTCTGACATCCTGTCTCTCACCTTCTCTGTCACCCTGTCTGTAACTGCCCTCTAGTGGCAGTTCCCCCTCGAACACCTGCTCTGACTGAGGCTCTGATGAGGACTCTGAGTGATGCTCTATTGCGGGCTCTAGTGTCAGCTCTAATAGGGGTTCTGGTATGTAGGGCTCTAGTGTCGGCTCTAACAGGGGTTCAGGGTCTAACAGGGGTTCTGGTGGTGTAGACTCTAACAGGGGTTCAGGGTCTAACAGGGGTTCTGTTGGTGTAGTCTCTAACAGGGGTTCTGGTGTGTAGGGCTCTAACAGGGGTTCAGGGTCTAACAGGGGTTCTGTTGGTGTAGTCTCTAACAGGGGTTCTGGTGGTGTAGGCTCTAACAGGGGTTCTGGTGGTGTAGTCTCTAACAGGGGTTCAGGCTCTAACAGGGGTTCAGGCTCTAACAGGGGTTCTGGTGGTGTAGGCTCTAACAGGGGTTCTGTTGGTGTAGGCTCTAACAGGGGTTCTGTTGGTGTAGACTCTAACAGGGGTTCAGGCTCTAACAGGGGTTCTGGTGGTGTAGGCTCTAACAGGGGTTCTGTTGGTGTAGGCTCTAACAGGGGTTCAGGCTCTAACAGGGGTTCAGGCTCTGACAGGGGTTCTGGTGGTGTAGGCTCTAACAGGGGTTCAGGCTCTAACAGGGGTTCAGGCTCTAACAGGGGTTCTGTTGGTGTAGTCTCTAACAGGGGTTCTGGTGGTGTAGGCTCTAACAGGGGTTCTGGTGGTGTAGGCTCTAACAGGGGTTCAGGCTCTAACAGGGGTTCAGGCTCTAACAAGGGTGCTGGTGGTGTATCAGCAGATTCTCTATCAGCAGGCCTACTTCCTGAGAACAGCAACGCTCCACAATTTAATACTGCTGTTACTGTACTGTCCATAGAGCCACTGATAGCTGAGATCTCAGCTGCATGGTCCATAGATGTTTCTACAGGGCCATAGGCATCTCCCATTTCTCTATCATCACAGTCCCCAGAATGGAGTCCAGTTTCCTGAGCCCCGTGGCTGCCCTTCTCAGAGGGGTGAAACTGTTCCTCTGTGGAGCCACCAGAGCCACCAGAGCCCTCCCCAGCCCTAGCAGAAGCTGTTTTCTTACTTTGTTCCAGTGGAGGTTCACCCTCACTGAGGCCCTCTATCTCTATAGGACATGATCTCACAGAGTCAGCTGTACCCTCCTGCATGTCCTGTCCATTGTCCAGGGTAGAAGGGTCTGACAGGGGAGAGGGGTCAGAGTCTGACAGACCCTTAGTGGTGGGGATAGAGTCTGTTGTGGTTAACCATTCACTGTCTGCAGGTTGGTCCTCTGGGTGAACAGTGTAACAGCCCTCCTGACAGCAGTCTGCAGGTTGGTCCTCTGGGTGAACGGTGTAACAGCTCTCCTGACAGCAGTCTGCAGGTTGGTCCTCTGGGTGAACAGTGTAACAGCTCTCCTGACAGCTGTCTGCTTCCCTCCCCACACAGCTCTTACCTTCCTGGAGACACTCCTTCAGGTCTGTGTATGAGGGATCTGAGTTGGCCACGTCTTCCAGGGACTGAGTGTGTCCCATGTCTTCTGTTGTTGCTGTGACTCCACTGAGGACAGGTGGATCTCTGTGATCTGTGTCTTTCTCCTCCTCCCCACTTCCTACTGTGCTCTCCTCCTCTCCTCCCTGGTTCTGCTGTTCCTGGTAAGGTAACAAGGTACCAGGGGTAGAGGAAGAGAAGTGTTAGGGTGGTAAGGTACCAGGGGTAGAGTAGTGTTAGGGTGGTAAGGTACCAGGGGTAGAGTAGTGTTAGGATGGTAAGGTACCAGGGGTAGAGTAGTGTTAGGGTGGTAAGGTACCAGGGGTAGAGTAGTGTTAGGGTGGTAAGGCACCAGGGGTAGAGGAAGAGAAGTGTTAGGGTGGTAAGGTACCAGGGGTAGAGTAGTGTTAGGGTGGTAAGGCACCAGGGGTAGAGGTAGAGTAGTGTTAGGATGGTAAGGTACCAGGGGTAGAGTAGTGTTAGGGTGGTAAGGTACCAGGGGTAGAGTAGTGTTAGGGTGGTGAGGTACCAGGGGTAGAGGTAGAGTAGTGTTAGGGTGGTAAGGTACCAGGGGTAGTGTAGTGTTAGGGTGGTAAGGTACCAGGGGTAGAGGTAGAGTAGTGTTAGGGTGGTAAGGTACCAGGGGTAGAGTAGTGTTAGGGTGGTGAGGTACCAGAGGTAGAGTAGTGTTAGGGTGGTAAGGTACCAGGGGTAGAGTAGTGTTAGGGTGGTAAGGTACCAGGGGTAGAGTAGTGTTAGGGTGGTAAGGTACCAGGGGTAGAGGTAGAGTAGTGTTAGGGTGGTAAGGTACCAGGGGTAGTGTAGTGTTAGGGTGGTAAGGTACCAGGGGTAGTGTAGTGTTAGGGTGGTAAGGTACCAGGGGTAGAGTAGTGTTAGGGTGGTAAGGTACCAGGGGTAGAGGTAGAGTAGTGTTAGGATGGTGAGGTACCAGTGGTAGAGTAGTGTTAGTTTGGTAAGGTACCAGGGGTAGAGGTAGAGTAGTGTTAGGGTGGTAAGGTACCAGGGGTAGAGGTAGAGTAGTGTTAGGGTGGTATGGTACCAGGGGTAGAGTAGTGTTAGGGTGGTAAGGTACCAGGGGTAGTGTAGTGTTAGGGTGGTAAGGTACCAGGGGTAGAGTAGTGTTAGTTTGGTAAGGTACCAGGGGTAGAGGTAGAGTAGTGTTAGGGTGGTAAGGTACCAGGGGTAGAGGTAGAGTAGTGTTAGGGTGGTAAGGTACCAGGGGTAGAGTAGTGTTAGGGTGGTAAGGTACCAGGGGTAGAGTAGTGTTAGGGTGGTAAGGTACCAGGGGTAGAGTAGTGTTAGGGTGGTAAGGTACCAGGGGTAGAGTAGTGTTAGGGTGGTAAGGTACCAGGGGTAGAGGTAGAGTAGTGTTAGGGTGGTAAGGTACCAGGGGTAGAGTAGTGTTAGGGTCGTCCCAGGGGTTCACAGCTCACCCTGACCAGGGGTCTCAGCTCCTCCACCAGTCTCTGAAGGGTAGGGGGGGCTGTGCCCGGTGCTGTGCCCACTGTCAGGGTGTGGGTGTTCAGCCTGGGAAGGTTACACACCACCCTGGAGCCGGTAGAGGATGGATGGACCGTCCCTCTGTAAGTCTTTGTCTCCGCTCTGTGTGGACCAAAATAAACTACCTGAAGACTCTGGGTCATGTGATTGGCCAACACAGTGGGGGAGGTAATGTGATTGGCCAACACTGTGATTCTCTGGGATTCTGTCAGGTAGTCAGACTGTGATTCTCTGGGATTGGCCAACACGTAGTGGGTAGGTCATGTGATTTTCCAACACAGCAGGGGTCAGCAGCCAACAGGTAGTGTTATTCATTGTCTGGTTTTACTAGTATTCTCTCAGGTAGTCAGACTGGGATTCTCTGGGATTCTCTCAGGTAGTCAGACTGGGATTCTCTGGGATTCTCTCAGGTAGTCAGACTGGGATTCTCTGGGATTCTCTCAGGTAGTCAGACTGTGATTCCCTCTGGCCACTGATACTACACTGAGACTTTGTTATTCTGACTGTGATTCCCTCTGGCCACTAGTCTCTGTAGACAGACAGGTTGCCTTCCACAATGTACCAATGTTCTGATTTACACGTCTGTTAAAGTTCCTGTGTCAGTTGGGACAGAGAGAAGTCGGGAACTCATGTGACAGGTGACATCACCGCCGTTTTCACCTGTTGCCCTAGTGTAAACATCCCCGCCCGGACACAAAGTGTTAGCTAGCTAGATGGAGAACACTGAGGTTATTTTAATGATACAACGTGTTAGCTAGCTAGATGGAGAACACTGAGGTTATTTTAATGATACAACGTGTTAGCTAGCCAGATGGAGAACACTGAGGTTATTTTAATGATACAACGTGTTAGCTAGCTAGATGGAGAACACTGAGGTTATTTTAATGATACAACGTGTTAGCTAGCTAGTTGGAGAACACTGAGGTTATTTCAATGACACAAAGTGTTAGCTAGCTAGATGGAGAACACTGAGGTTAAAGCTTGGTGTTAACATGGACATGAGAGTTGAACAGCTTGGTGTTAACATGGACATGAGAGTTGAACAGCTTGGTGTTAACATGGACATGAGAGTTGAACAGCTTGGTGTTAACATGGACATGAGAGTTGAACAGCTTGGTGTTAACATGGACATGAGAGTTGAACAGCTTGGTGTTAACATGGACATGAGAGTGAACAGCTTGGTGTTAACATGGACATGAGAGTTGAACAGCTTGGTGTTAACATGGACATGAGAGTGAACAGCTTGGTGTTAACATGGACATGAGAGTTGAACAGCTTGGTGTTAACATGGACATGAGAGTTGAACAGCTTGGTGTTAACATGGACATGAGAGTTGAACAGCTTGGTGTTAACATGGACATGAGAGTTGAACAGCTTGGTGTTAACATGGACATGAGAGTTGAACAGCTTGGTGTTAACATGGACATGAGAGTTGAACAGCTTGGTGTTAACATGGACATGAGAGTTGAACAGCTTGGTGTTAACATGGACATGAGAGTTGAACAGCTTGGTGTTAACATGGACATGAGAGTTGAACAGCTTGGTGTTAACATGGACATGAGAGTTGAACAGCTTGGTGTTAACATGGACATGAGAGTGAACAGCTTGGTGTTAACATGGACATGAGAGTGAACAGCTTGGTGTTAACATGGACATGAGAGTGAACAGCTTGGTGTTAACATGGACATGAGAGTGAACAGCTTGGTGTTAACATGGGCATGAGAGTTGAACAGCTTGGTGTTAACATGGCATGAGAGTTGAACAGCTTGGTGTTAACATGGACATGAGAGTTGAACAGCTTGGTGTTAACATGGACATGAGAGTTGAACAGCTTGGTGTTAACATGGACATGAGAGTGAACAGCTTGGTGTTAACATGGGCATGAGAGTTGAACAGCTTGGTGTTAACATGGACATGAGAGTTGAACAGCTTGGTGTTAACATGGACATGAGAGTTGAACAGCTTGGTGTTAACATGGACATGAGAGTTGAACATCTTGTTAGTTTCCTTCCACCATATTTCCTGCACCAGTCTAATCCTTCTAAATCCAACTCACATTGATGGTACGTTCAAGAAAACTCGGAACTAGGAAATCTTTGACCTCTGACTTCAGTAGGTTCAAGATAACGGAAATCTCCGACCTGAAGATCACGGATGAGACGATTTTTACCAATCTGAGTTTGTTTCTTTCTGAGTTCCCAATTGTCAGACATCACCACAACGTCCAGCTAGGAGAAACAACAACATGGTCTGTCCTTACTTTGTGAGGAGCTGGTGCAGGTCTCGGTGGCTCCGCTGCTGAGCGATGCTTGCAGGTGTGGCCCCCTGTCTGTTGGTCAGTCTGAGGGCTTCAGGGGCCCCTGGTTGCAGTAGGAGCCACACAGCTACCCTCTTAAGACCCCGCCGTGCTGCAAAGTGGACCAAAGTCTCCTGGGGCTCTGCAGGGATGGAGGGGGGGAAGGAAGGAGAAAAAGGGGAGGGAAGGAGCAAGAGAGCAAGAGAGAAAGAGAGAGAGGCTCTTAACTATGGAATTACACACTCAGTAAATAGACTGAAACTAAAAACATCCCAATGTTGGTTAGTGCTGATTTAGTGCTGATTTACTCTACCCTGGTTGGCTGGTTAGTACTGATTTACTCTACCCTGGTTGGCTGGTTAGTGCTGACTTACTCTACCCTGGTTGGCTGGTTAGTGCTGATTTACTCTACCCTGGTTGGCTGGTTAGTGCTGACTTACTCTACCCTGGTTGGCTGGTTAGTGATGACTTAGTCTACTCTGGTTGGCTGGTTAGTGCTGACTTACTCTACTCTGGTTGGCTGGTTAGTGCTGACTTACTGTACCCTGGTTGGCTGGTTAGTGCTGACGTACTCTACCCTGGTTGGCTGGTTAGTGCTGACTTACTCTACTCTGGTTGGCTGGTTAGTGCTGACTTATTCTCCCCTGTTTGGCTGGTTAGTGCTGTGTCTGTGAAGCTACACTGAGCTCGCTACAGGGAGGGAGGGCTGGTGGTGTTAGGACAGGACAGGTCAGGACAGGACAAGTCAGGACAGGACAGGACAGGTCAGGACAGGTCGGTACGTGTTAGTGGTACTGCTAGCCTGTGTGTGTCTACTGTTGTATTATCTCATTAACTGATCCCTGATCAGCTAGTTAGACCTGTCAGACTCCATGGTAGAGAGCTGTACTGTCTACTGTAGGGGAGAGGTGAATCACTGAGCACATAGCATGCTACTCCTGCTGTCTTATCTCATCAACTGATCCCTGATCACTACCCTCCTGTAGAGAGCTGTACTGTTACGTAGTTGAGAGGTGCTGGAGCAGCTAGTTCCTGCTGTATTATCTCATCAACTGACCTCACTACCCTCAGGCAGTGAGGGCGGAGCAGCCCAGGCAGTGATGCCAGGATGCTCTCGATTGTGCATCTGTAGAAGTTTGTGAGTGCTTTTGGTGACAAGCCGAATTTCTTCAGCCTCCTGAGGTTGAAGAGGCGCTGCTGCGCCTTCTTCACGATGCTGTCTGTGTGAGTGGACCAATTCAGTTTGTCTGTGATGTGTATGCCGAGGAATTTAAAACTTGCTACCCTCTCCACTACTGTTCCATCGATGTGGATAGGGGGTGTTCCCTCTGCTGTTTCCTGAAGTCCACAATCATCTCCTTAGTTTTGTTGACGTTGAGTGTGAGGTTATTTTCCTGACACCACACTCCGAGGGCCCTCACCTCCTCCCTGTAGGCCGTCTCGTCGTTGTTGGTAATCAAGCCTACCACTGTTGTTTCGTCCGCAAACTTGATGATTGAGTTGGAAACGTGCGTGGCCACGCAGTCGTGGGTGAACAGGGAGTACAGGAGAGGGCTCAGAACGCACCCTTGTGGGGCCCCAGTGTTGAGGATCAGCGGGGAGGAGATGTTGTTGCCTACCCTCACCACCTGGGGGCGGCCCGTCAGGAAGTCCAGTACCCAGTTGCACAGGGCGGGGTCGAGACCCAGGGTCTCGAGCTTGATGACGAGCTTGGAGGGTACTATGGTGTTGAATGCCGAGCTGTAGTCGATGAACAGCATTCTCACATAGGTATTCCTCTTGTCCAGATGGGTTAGGGCAGTGTGCAGTGTGGTTGAGATTGCATCGTCTGTGGACCTATTTGGGCGGTAAGCAGTGGGTCAAGGGTGGAGGTGATATGGTCCTTGACTAGTCTCTCAAAGCACTTCATGATGACGGAAGTGAGTGCTACGGGCGGTAGTCGTTTAGCTCAGTTACCTTAGCTTTCTTGGGAACAGGAACAATGGTGGCCATCTTGAAGCATGTGGGAACAGCAGACTGGTATAGGGATCGATTGAATACGTCCGTAAACACACCGGCCAGCTGGTCTGCGCATGCTCTGAGGGCGCGGCTGGGGATGCCGCCTAGGCCTGCAGCCTTGCGAGGGTTAACACGTTTAAATGTCTTACTCACCTCGGCTGCAGTGAAGGAGAGACCGCATGTTTTCGTTGCAGGCCATGTCAGTGGCACTGTATTGTCCTCAAAGCGGGCAAAAAGTTATTTAGTCTGCCTGGGAGCAAGACATCCTGGTCCGTGACTGGGCTGGATTTCTTCCTGTAGTCCGTGATTGACTGTAGACCCTGCCACATGCCTCTTGTGTCTGAGCCGTTGAATTGAGATTCTACTTTGTCTCTGTACTGACGCTTAGCTTGTTTGATAGCCTTGCGGAGGGAATAGCTGCACTGTTTGTATGGAGTCGTGGTCAGCTTTTCCGAAAGGGGGCGGGGCAGGGCCTTATATGCGTCGCGGAAGTTAGAGTAACAATGATCCAAGGTCTTTCCACCCCTGGTTGCGCAATCAATATGCTGATAAAATTTAGGGAGTCTTGTTTTCAGATTAGCCTTGTTAAAATCCCCAGCTACAATGAATGCAGCCTCAGGATGTATGGATTCCAGTTTGCAAAGAGTCAAATAAAGTTCATTCAGAGCCATCGATGTGTCTGCTACCCATACATCTCTGTTATGGATAGATAACTATTCATATTGTTCTTTGTTATAGAGGCAAAAACATTGGAGAAGTGGTTTACCCTTACATCTCCGTTATTGGTCTTTGATAGAGATAACATACATCTCTGGTTTGGATAGATATTCGTATTGGTCTTTGTTATAGAGGCAAAAAGATTGGAGAAGTGGTTTACCCATACATCTCTGGTTTGGATAGATAACTATTCGTATTGGTCTTTGTTATAGAGACAAAAAGATTGGAGAAGTGGTTTACCCATACATCTCTGGTTTGGATAGATAACTATTCGTATTGGTCTTTGTTATAGAGACAAAAAGATTGGAGAAGTGGTTTACCCATACATCTCCGTTATGGATAGATAACTGTTTAGTGTTTTCCATTTTCCCCAGAAGTGGTTTGATTCTATGGATTCTTCAGTTACATTGAGTTGATTTCTGATGTGCTGTTCCTTCTTTTTCCGTAGTGTATATCTGTGTTGTTTTAGTCATTCACCGTAGGGTCTCTATGTTTTTGGTTGGACAAAAATGTCTTTCTTAGGTTTTTGCAGTCTTCATCAAACCATTTGTCATTGTTCATTTTCATAGATTGCCTGCTTGACATTTTTACATTTGATAGGGAAGCTGAGAGGTAAAATATACTGTTTAGGTTTTCTACTGCCAAGTTTACACCTTCACTATTACAATGAAACATTTTGAAACATTTTGTCCAGGAAATTGTCTAGAAGGGATTGCATTTTTTGTTGCCCAATTGTTTTTAGGTAGGCTTCCACACTACTTTCCTTCCATCTATAACATGTCTTAATGTTATTCATTGGCTATGATGAAGTCTGTGTTCCTGCTCTTTAGGCCAAAGGCAGATGACCTCAGACCTTGTATATTCCAGGATGAAGATAGTAAAAGCTTGTGTTCCATAGTGTCTGTTTTTGTTTGGTTTAGGCCTCGGACCATCACAGTAGGTGTGAACAGAGCATGTTGAGCATCTGATACATACCTCTTAGGTTGCATGATGGGGGATGTAATAGTGAGGGTTGGGCCTGTTGCAGGATGGAGCTTGGGGGGGCGGGTGTTTTAGTGGGGTTTGGTCCTGTTGCAGGATGGGGCTGGGGCGGGTGTTTTAGTGGGGTTTGGGCCTGTTGCAGGATGGGGCTGGGGCGGGTGTTTTAGTGGGAGTTGGGCTGGGGGACCCTGTCTGTCCTCTGACAACAGCTCCAGGGCAAGTCTAGTGTTTGGGCAGGTGTATTAGTGGGGGTTTGGCATGTTGCAGGATGGGGTGTGGGGCTGGGGCGGGTGTATTAGTGAGGGTTGGGCGTGTTGCGGGATGGGTTTGGGCTGGGGCAGGTGTTTTAGTGGTGGTTGGGCCTGTTGCAGGATGGGGCGTGGGGCTGGGGCAGGTGTATTAGTGGTGGTTGGGCCTGTTGCAGGATGGGGCGTGGGGCTGGGGCGGGTGTATTAGTGGGGTTGGGCCTGTTGCAGGATGGCGTGGGGCGGGTGTTTTAGTGGGGTTTGGTCCTGTTGCAGGATGGGGCGTGGGGCTGGGGCGGGTGTATTAGTGGGGGTTGGGCCTGTTGCAGGATGGGGCGTGGGGCGGGTGTTTTAGTGGGGTTTGGCCCTGTTGCAGGATGGGGCTGGGGCGGGTGTTTTAGTGGGAGTTGGGGGGACCCTGTCTGTCCTCTGACAACAGCTCCAGGGCAAGTCTAGTGTTTGGGCACCTGAGCTTAGCCACTTTGTGTTTGGGAAAAAGTTCATTCCCTTGAATGTATTTGCCATTTCAATCAATGAGGAGCACAATTTCTGTCTGTCTGTCTGTCTGTCTGTCTGTCTGTCTGTCTGTCTGTCTGTCTGTCTGTCTGTCTGTCTGTCTGTCTGTCTGTCTGTCTGTCTGTCTGTCTGTCTGTCTGTCTGTCTGTCTGTCTGTCTGTCTGTCTGTCTGTCTGTCTGTCTGTCTGTCTGTCTGTCTCTGTCTCTCTGTCTCTGTCTGTCTCTCTCTCTCTCTCTCCCTCCTCTCTCTCTTCCCTCTCTCTCTCCTCCCTCCTCCCCCTCTCTCCCCCTCTCTCTCTTCCTCTCTCTCTCTCTCTCTCTCTCTCTCTCTCTCTCTGATAAACCAAGTAAATGTTGACTACGATGTTATACTGTAGGTGCTACCTTGAAATACATTCCCTCCCTCCCTCCTCCCTCCCTCCCTCCCTCCCTCCCTCCCTCCCTCCCTCCCTCCCTCCCTCCCTCCCTCCCTCCCTCCCTCCCTCCCTCCCTCCCTCCTCCCTCCCCCCTCCCTCCCTCACCAGTGATGTTCCTGAGGTGTGTCCCCAGTAGGTTCCACCCATCAGGCAGGTCCAGGTGTCTCAGTGCCAGGGACAGACTTTCATCCAGTCTCTCACATTCCTCCAGAGGGATCTGACACTCATCGAGTAACATCGCCCCCTCAAGGCCGTCTGGCCTCCCTGCAGTGCTCACCTAGGTTGAGGATACCAGGTGAGGACAATGTTACATTCACGTGCAGCGAGCTTTAAAAAATAAACATATTCATGGGACCACCTTTGTTCGAAATACTCTTGACTCAATGTTCATATTTTCAACCTAGATGCTCACCAGAAACTGGGCCATGTCAAAGGCCAGGTCCTGGACGAAGTTGAACCTCTGCTCCGCCACCGCCACCACAGACACCGGGGATTCACCGGCCGGGAGGTGGCCGGGTCGGGCCCTGCACAAGGTGACCTGCACCGCCTCACAGCAGTCATGGGCTGGGGGACAGAGATGAGAAGAGAGGAGAGGAGAGTGTTAGAGATGGGGAGAGGAGAGAGACAAATGCAGGAAGAGATATGAGGAGAGGAGAGAAATATGGGGGAAGTGAGATGAGGACAGGAGAGAGGAGGGAGACATATGGAGGAAGAGAGATGAGGAGAGGAGAGAAATATGGGGAAGAGAGATGAGGAGAGAGGAGAGAGACATATGGAGGAAATAGATGAGGACAGGAGAGAGGAGAGAGGCATATGGGGGAAATAGATGAGGACAGGAGAGAGGAGAGAGACATATGGGGAAATAGATGAGGACAGGAGAGAGGAGAGAGACATATGGGGGAAATAGATGAGGACAGGAGAGGGGGAATATGGGGAAATAGATGAGGACAGGAGAGAGGAGAGAGACATATGGGGAAATAGATGAGGACATATGGGGAAATAGATGAGGACAGGAGAGAGGAGAGAGACATATGGGGGAAATAGATGAGGACAGGAGAGAGGAGGATGGGGGAATAGATGAGGACAGGAGAGAGGAGAGAGACATATGGGGAAATAGATGAGGACAGGAGAGAGGAGAGAGACATATGGGGAAATAGATGAGGACAGGAGAGAGGATAGAGACATATGGGGAAATAGATGAGAGGAAATAGGTTTAGTTCCTGTCAAGTCAGCAGATACTCTTCCTGGGGTTTATTATGGATCCCCATTAGTTCCTGTCAAGGCAGCAGCTACTCTTTCTGGGGTTCATTATGGATCCCCATTAGTTCCTGCCAAGGCAGCAGCTACACTTCCTGGGGTTTATTATGGATCCCCATTAGTTCCTGACAAGGCAGCAGCTACTCTTCCAGGGGTTTATTATGGATCCCCATTAGTTCCTGTCAAGGCAGGAAATACTCTTCCTGGGGTTTATTATGGATCCCCATTCGTTCCTGCCAAGGCAGCAGCTACTCTTCCTGCGGTTTATTATGGATCCCCATTAGTTCCTGCCAAGGCAGCAGCTACTCTTCCAGGGGTTTATTATGGATCCCCATTACTTCCTGCCAAGGCAGCAGCTACTCTTCCTGGGGTTTATTATGGATCCCCATTAGTTCCTGACAAGGCAGCAGCTACTCTTCCTGGAGTTTATTATGGATCCCCATTAGTTCCTGTCAAGCCAGCAGATACTCTTCCTGGGGTTTATTATGGATCCTCATTAGTTCCTGCCAAGTCAGCAGCTACTCTTCCCGGGGTCCAAACACATTAAGGCACCTACATCACAAATACATTGCACTCAGAAAGTATTCAGACCCCTTGACAATTTCGAATTTGTTTTGACATTACAGCCTAATTCTCAAATGGATTAAATAAATATAAAATCCTTTTCAATCTACACACAATACCCCATGATGACAAAGCAAAAACTGGTTAAGACATTTTTGCAAATGTATAAATAATAAAAAAACAGAAATACCATATTTTCGTGCGTATTCATACCCTTTGCATTGAGACTCTAAATTGATCTCAGGTGCATCCTGTTTCCATTGATCATCGTTGAGCTGTTTCTACAACTTGATTGGAGTCCACCTGTGGTAAATTCAATTGATTTGGATTTGGAAAGGCACACACCTGTCTATATAAGGTCCCACAGTTGACAGTGCATGTCAGAGCAAAAATCAAACCATGAGGTCGAAGGAATTGTCTGTCGAGCTCCAAGACAGGATTGTGTTGAGGCACAGATCTGGGGAAGGGTACCAACACATTTCTGCAGCATTGAAGGGCCCCATCATTATATCACTCTTAATAAATGGAAGATGTTTGGAACCAGCAAGACTCTACCTAGATCTGGCCGCCCGGCCAAAATGAGCAGTCGGAGGAGAAGGGCCTTGGTCAGGGAGGTGACCAAGAACCCGATGGTCACCTTGACAGAGCTCTGGAGTTCCTCTGAGGAGATGGGAATCTTCCAGAAGGACAACCATCTCTGCACTCCACCAATCAGGCTTTTATGGTAGAATAGCCTGACGGAAGCCACTCCTCAGTAAAAGGCACATGATAGCCCGCTTGAGTTTGCCCGAAAGGCACCTAACGACTCTTAGACCATTAGAAACAAGATTCTCTGTTCTGATGAAACCAATATTGAACTCTTTGGCCTGAATGCAAAGAAGAATGGGAGAAACTCCCCAAATACAGGTGTGCCGAGTTGTAGTGTCATACCCGAGAAGACTCAAGGCTGTACTCGCTGCCAAAGGTGCTTCTGAGTAAAGGGTCTGAATAATTATGTAAATATAATATTGCCATTTTTTTATACTTTTTGCATCATCATTATGTTGTCTTGTGTATACTGATGTGTAGACTGATGTGTAGACTGATGTGTATATTGATGTGTAGATTGATGTGTAGACTGATGTGTAGACTGATGTGTAGATTGATGTGTAGACTGATGTGTATACTGATGTGTAGACTGATGTGTAGACTGATGTGTATATTGATGTGTAGATTGATGTGTAGACTGAAGTGTATATTGATGTGTAGACTGATGTGTATATTGATGTGTAGATTGATGTGTATATTGATGTGTAGACTGATTGATTGTGTATATTATGTAGACTGATGTGTAGATTGATGTGTATATTGATGTGTAGAATGATGTGTAGACTGATGTGTAGACTGATGTGTATATATTGATGTGATGTGTATATTGATGTGTAGATTGATGTGTATACTGATGTGTAGATTGATGTGTAGACTGATGTGTAGACTGATGTGTAGATTGATGTGTATACTGATGTGTAGACTGATGTGTATATTGATGTGTAGACTGATGTGTAGACTGATGTGTATATTGATGTGTAGATTGATGTGTAGATTGATGTGTAGATTGATGTGTAGATTGATGTGTAGACTGATGTGTAGATTGATGTGTAGATTGATGTGTAGACTGATGTGTAGATTGATGTGTAGACTGATGTGTATATTGATGTGTAGACTGATGTGTAGACTGATGTGTAGATTGATGTGTATATTGATGTGTAGATTGATGTGTAGACTGATGTGTATATTGATGTGTAGACTGATGTGTAGACTGATGTGTAGACTGATGTGTAGATTGATGTGTAGACTGATGTGTAGATTGATGTGTAGATTGATGTGTAGACTGATGTGTAGACTGATGTGTAGATTGATGTGTAGACTGATGTGTAGACTGATGTGTAGATTGATGTGTAGACTGATGTGTAGATTGATGTGTAGACTGATGTGTATTGATGTGTGACTGATGTGTATTGGATGTGTGATTGATGTGTAGATTGATGTGTAGACTGATGTGTAGACTGATGTGTAGATTGATGTAGTGTAGATTGATGTGTAGACTGATGTGTATATTTTGTTTTTAATCTGATTTTACTACTTGCATCAGTTACCTGATGTGGAATAGAGTTCCATGTAGTCATGGCTCTATGTAGTACTGTGCGCCTCCCATAGTCTGTTTCTGGGGACTGTGAAGAGACCTTGTGGCATGTCTGCATGCATGATTGTCCGAGCTGTGTGCTAATAGTTTAAACAGACACCTGCATTTGTCAACATATTACAAAAATGTAGTGATGTCAATCTCTCCTCCATTCAGCCAGGAGAGATTGATAATATCCTGTTTGGGATGTGTGCTCGCAGCTTTTTGTTAAAAATCGCGCAACATTTCAGCGCCCTGCTACTCATTCCAGGAATATAGTATATGCATATGATTAGTATGTGTGGATAGAAAACATAGACGTTTCTAAAACTGTTTAAATCACGGCTGTGACTATAACAGAACGTCTGTTTCATGAAAAGCGCAGGAAAATCTGATCACTGGAGATGGAAAAAATATCCATGCGCCACTCCCATGAATTGTTAAAGGTGAAGTAATATATTAGGCCAAGCTTGCAGACTGACAGCTACCACAGGATTATAGAGTCTCCTCATTTGAATCTGAATTGATTCTGGTAGATCCGACTGTTCTGAACCAGGCATGTCTGTCTTTTAGATTTTGGCAGGCTATCGTCCACTGATGATTTTTATAGCTTATTGACTGTAAAGTTGCATTAGAAACCTGAGTGTTTTTTTAATCTGATTTTCTTTAACTTTTTAGTTACCGTTATGTGAACAGATTTTTCCATGTAGTCAGGCTCCCCTTACATGTCATCCCATAGTCTGTTCTGGATCTGGCCAATGAAAAACATCATTAGTTGGCAATATCATTGGGTTTTATGATGATTGAGCCATCTGATTAAATTAATGAGAACCTCCACACAGTTTGCATTCCGAAAATGTCATTAAAATCAAGGAGTGCCAAGAAAAGATGGTCAAAGGTAATGAATGTTTTATAACTAGCGCCGACTATCTAATTATTCATCCTCACTTTCATTGTAGCTTTAATTCAATACCTTGTTTGTGTGTTTTCATGAAAGTTTGAATTTTAACGAAAACGATCAGTTTCTAAAATATCCGCTGATTTGATCCCCACAACGGAACATTCCCTAACAAGTTTTAAGGGCCAGCCGTGATGCCCTGTTCTGAACCAATTGTAATTTTCTAATTGCACCTGGCCACACAACTGAACAGTAGTCAGGTGAGACAGAACTGTCTAGGCCCCTTACATGTCATGCCTACATTTGCTGATCTGGCCAATGAAAAACATCATTAGTTGGCAATATCATTGGGTTTTATGATGAATGAGCCATCTGATTAAATTAATGAGGAAGCTGAGTTTGCCTTTTTGCCAAACATGTCATTAAAACTCCAAAGCTTTAACTATCATTCTTTGTGTCATGTTTCTTTATCCTTATTTTTACTCAGTTTAGTCATGATTTCTCAGTTTGCAGGACATTTGCCAAACGGTTGGGCAGCCAGACTTCTTGCCATATTTTTCTCAACCATACAATTCTTCAATTCCTCATCCCTCTCAACCATACAATTCTTCAATTCCTCATCCCTCTCATACATTTCTTCAGTTTCTCAACCATACAATCCTTCCTCATCCCTCTCAGCCAGCCAGACTTATTTCCTCATCCTCTCAACCATTTTGCCTCATCCCTCTCAACCATACAATCCTTCAATTCCTCATCCCTCTCAACCATACAATTCTTCAATTCCTCATCCTCTCAACCATACAATTCTTCAATTCCTCATCCCTCTCAACCATACAATCCTTCAATTCCTCATCCCTCTCAACCATACAATTCTTCAATTCCTCATCCCTCTCAACCATACAATCCTTCAATTCCTCATCCCTCTCAACCATACAATCCTTCAATTCCTCATCCCTCTCAACCATACAATCCTTCAATTCCTCATCCCTCTCAACCATACAATCCTTCAATTCCTCATCAATCTAAGGGGATTTAACAGTTTTTACTGTCATTTTCTTAATGAGCTTATTAGTAACTGGAATAAGCAATTTCATAAATGTGTCAAGTGCAGCGTCTGGTTGCTCCTCATTACACACCACAGACCAGCAACTATTATTTACATCATCAACATATGAATCACTACAGAACGTATTGTATGACACTATATTAGACCCAGCCTGACCTCTTATACACTATATTAGGACCAGCCTGACCTCTTATACACTATATTAGACCCAGCCTTTGGAACTGTGGTTTTCCTAGACATGGCTACTATATAGTGATCACTACAGAACTTATTGTATGACCTCTTATACACTATATTAGGCCCAGCCTGACCTCTTATACACTATATTAGGCCCAGCCTGTCCTCTTATACACTATATTAGACCCAGCCTTTGGAACTGTGGTTTACACTAGACATGGCTACTATATAGTGATCTTACAGAACTTATTGTATGACCTCTTATACACTATATTAGCCCAGCCTGACCTCTTATACACTAGCCTTTAGGCCTAGCCTGTTTTCCTCTTATACACTATATTAGGCCCAGCCTGACCTCTTATACACTATATTAGGCCCAGCCTGACCTCTTATACACTATATTAGGCCCAGCCTTTGGAACTGTGGTTTTCCTAGACATGGCTACTATATAGTGATCACTACAGAACTTATTGTATGACCTCTTATACACTATATTAGGCCCAGCCTTTGGAACTGTGGTTTTCCTAGACATGGCTACTATATTGTGATCACTACATCCGATGGATCTGGATACTGCTTTAAAGCCAATTTCTGCAGCATTAGTAAAGATGTGATCAATACATGTTGATGATGTCATTCCTGTGCTGTTTGTAAATACCCTGGTAGGTTGACTGATAACCTGAACCAGGTTGCAGGCACTGGTTACAGTTTGAAGCTTTCTCTTGAGTGGGCAGCTTGATGAAAGCCAGTCAAATTCGGGCATCAGTATTCAGCCTATGATTCTCTGATGTAGTCATGAACTGTGCTTGTTTCTCCAGCCATCAGTTCTCAGTCTGTTTCTCTGATATATGTACATGTTGCTGTATGTGTCTGTTGACCAATCCTCTGTGATTAATCAAGTTTATTTAAAGTCTTACCGGGACAGAGGGTGTGCAGAGTGTCATGGCCGCTCCACAAGGCACTGGTCAGGTGACTCTGGGAGGAGCCAGAGAACAACAGGAAGTACTCCTCACACTCCTCATCCTCAGTCTGCTCTTCATCACATAGCTGTACTGTTATCACAACCTTACCCTGCAGAGAAGGAGAGGAGGGGTTAAGGTTACCTTACCCTGCAGAGAAGGAGAGGAGGGGTTAAGGTTACCTTACCCTGCAGAGAAGGAGAGGGGGGTTAAGGTTACCTTACCCTGCAGAGAAGGAGAGGAGGGGTTAAGGTTACCTTACCCTGCAGAGAAGGGAGGGGGGGTTAAGGTTACCTTACCCTGCAGAGAAGGAGAGGAGGGGTTAAGGTTACCTTACCCTGCAGAGAAGGAGAGGGGGTTAAGGTTACCTTACCCTACAGAGAAGGAGAGGAGGGGTTAAGGTTACCTTACCCTGCAGAGAAGGAGAGGAGGGGTTTAAGGTTACCTTGCGTAACTGCTTAAAATTGAGATTTTACAGTTGTGTTTGTACGTTTTCCATAAAACTGTGAGAGCTGTTTCAACAACTGAGACATAAACTGAAATGAAGTTCCACAGACATGTGACTAACAGAAATGGAATAATGTGTCCCTGAACCAAGGGGGGTCCTCACCCTCTGATCCAACAGGTCTCAGACTTTTCTGGGGGAATGGCCCTAGCCCTCACCCTCTGATCCAACAGGTCCCAGACATTTCTGGGGGAATGGCCCTAGCCCTCACCCTCTGATCCAACAGGTCCCAGACATTTCTGGGGGAATGGCCCTAGCCCTCACCCTCCGATCCAACAGGTCCCAGACATTTCTGGGGGAATGGCCCTAGCCCTCACCCTCCGATCCAACAGGTCCCAGACATTTCTGGGGGAATGGCCCTAGCCCTCACCCTCCGATCCAACATCCAACATTTCTGGGGGAAATGGCCCTAGCCCTCACCCTCCGATCCAACAGGTCCCAGACGTGCTCAATGGGATTGAGATCCGGTTCTTCGCTGGCCCTGGCAGAACACTGACATTCCTGTCTTGCAGGAAATCAAGCACAGAACGAGCAGTATGGCTGGTGGCATTGTCATGATGGAGAGTCATGTCAGTATGAGCCTGCAGGAAGGGTACTACATGAGTTTGTGCCCATAGGCGACATTGTTGCTAGTGATGTCTGGTGAGGGCCTGACTTACAACAGGCCTACAAGCCCACTCATTCTATTGCGGACAGTCTGAGCAATGATGGAGGGATTGTGCGTTGCTGGTGTATCTCGGGCAGGTGTTGCCATCCTGTACCTGTCCTGCAGGTGTGATGTTACACGTGGTCTGCCACTGCGAGGACGATCATCTGTCCGTCCTGTCTCCCTGTCTCCTCTTAGGCATCTCACAGTACAGACATTGCAATTTATTGCCCTGGCCACATCTGCAGTCCTCATGTCTCCTTGCAACATGCCTAAGGCACATTCACACAGATGAGCAGGGACCCAGGGCATATTTCTTTTGGTGTTTTTCAGAGTCAGTAGAAAGGCCTCTTTAGTGTCCTAAGTTTTCATAACTGTGACCTTAATTGCCTACCGTCTGAAAGCTGTTAGTGTCTTGACGACCGCTCCACAGGTGCATGTTCATTCGTTGTTTATGGTTCATTGAACAAGCATTTGAAACAGTGTTTAAACATTTTATAATGAAGATCTGTAAAGTTATTTGGATTTTTACGAATTATCTTTGAAAGACAGGGTCCTGAAAACAGGATGTATATTTTTTTGCTGCCGCCTCATCCGCCGTACGACTGCCCCATTGACCTCCAGCCTGCAGCTCCTCTCCCCAGTAGCCGGGTGTTTAACCTCTCTCATCCTGAGCAAGAGGCTATGGAGAGGTACATCCAGGACTCTCTGGCTGCAGGACTTATCCTCTTCCTCCCTGGTGGAGGCTGGGTTTTTCTTTGAGAAGAAGAAGGACGGGTCATTGAGGCCTTGCAGAGACTTCAGTGGGCTGAATAACATCACTGTTAAGAACAAGTACCCCTTGCCACTCATCAGCTCTGCTTTTGCCCCCTCCATGGTGCCACGGTTACCAAACTGGACCTCCAGAACCACCTTGTCCGCATAAGAGAGGGACGAGTGGAAGACTCTGTTCAACACACCACTGGGTCACTTTGAGTATTTGGTCTTTTGGTCTTACTAACGGCCCTGCTGTTCTCCAGAACCGAGTCGTTATCGTGCTGAGGGATGTGATTGGACGCTTCGTTTTTGTGTATTTAGATGACATCATGATATTTTTCCAAGGACCCTGAGGCTCACCAGCAACACGTTCGCCAAGTTCTTCAACGGCTGTTGGAGAATACGCTTTTTATTAAAGCTGAAAAATGTGAGTTTCGTGCTGCCATAGCGTCCTTCCTGTGTTATATCATTGCACAGGGACAGTGACATATTGACCCCGCCAAGGTCATGGAACACACAACAATATACTGCAGCCACCCCAGACCCTATTCACACACTACTAATATACTAATATTCTACAGCCACCCCAGACCCTATTCACACACTACTAATACACTACAGCCACCCCAGACCCTATTCACACACTACTAATATACTACTAATATTCCCAGACCCTATTCACACACTACAAATATACTACTAATATTCTACAGCGACCCCAGACCCTTTTCACATACTACTAATATACTACAGCCACCCCAGACCCTATTACACACTACTAATATACTACTAATATTCTACAGCCACCCCAGACCCTATTCACACACTACTAATATACTAATATTCTACAGCCACCCCAGACCCTATTCACACACTACTAATATACTACTAATATACTACATCCACCCCAGACCCTATTCACACACTACTGATATACTACTAATATACTACAGCCACCCCAGACCCTATTCACTACTAATACACTACAGCCACCCCAGACCCTATTCACACACTACTAATACACTACAGCCACCCCAGACCCTATTCACACACTACTAATATACTACTAATATACTACATCCACCCCAGACCCTATTCACTACTAATATACTACTAATATACTACAGCCACCCCAGACCCTATTCACACACTACTAATATACTACAGCCACCCCAGACCCTATTCACACTACTAATATACTACTAATATACTACACCCCAGACCCTATTCACACACTGCTAATATACTACTAATATACTACAGCCACCCCAGACCCTTTTCACACACTGCTAATCATACTACTAATATACTACAGCCACCCCAGACCCTATTCACACTACTAATATATTACAGCCACCCCAGACCCTATTCACACACTACTAATACACTACAGCCACCCCAGACCCTATTCAGACACTACTAATATACTACTAATATACTACAGCCACCCCAGAACCTATTCACACACTACTAATATACTACTAATATACTACAGCCACCCCAGACCCTATTCACACACTACTAATATACTACTAATATACTACAGCCACCCCAGACCCTATTCACACACTACTAATACACTACAGCCACCCCAGACCCTATTCACACACTACTAATACACTACAGCCACCCCAGACCCTATTCACACACTACTAATATACTACTAATATACTACATCCACCCCAGACCCTATTCACACACTACTAATATACTACTAATATACTACAGCCACCCCAGACCCTATTCACACACTACTAATATACTACAGCCACCCCAGACCCTATTCACACACTACTAATATACTACTAATATACTACAGCCACCCCAGACCCTATTCACACACTGCTAATATACTACTAATATACTACAGCCACCCCAGACCCTATTCACACACTGCTAATATACTACTAATATACTACAGCCACCCCAGACCCTATTCACTACTAATATATTACAGCCACCCAAGCCCCTATTCACACTACTAATACACTACAGCCACCCCAGACCCTATTCAGACACTACTAATATACTACTAATATACTACAGCCACCCCAGAACCTATTCACACACTACTAATATACTACTAATATACTACAGCCACCCCAGACCCTATTAACACACTGCTAATATACTACTAATATACTACAGCCACCCCAGACCCTATTCACACACTACTAATATACTACTAATATACTACAGCCACCCCAGACCCTATTCACACACTACTAATATACTACTAATATACAGCCACCCCAGACCCTACAGCCACCCCAGACCCTATTCACACACTACTAATATACTACTAATATACTACAGCCACCCCAGACCCTATTCACACACTACTAATATACTACTAATATTCTACAGCCACCCCAGACCCTATTCACACTACTAATATACTACTAATATACTACACAGACCCTATTCACTACTAATATACTACAGCCACCCCAGACCCTATTCACACACTACTAATATACTACTAATATACTACAGCCACCCCAGACCCTATTCACATACTACTAATATACTACTAATATACTACAGCCACCCCAGACCCTATTCACACACTACTAATACACTACAGCCACCCCAGACCCTATTCACACACTACTAATACACTACAGCCACCCCAGACCCTATTCACACTACAGCCACCCCAGACCCTATTCACACACTACATCCACCCCAGACCCTATTCACACACTACAGCCACCCCAGACCCTATTCACACACTACACCCACCCCAGACCCTATTCACACACTACAGCCACCCCAGACCCTATTCACACACTACAGCCACCCCAGACCCATTTCACACTACAGCCACCCCAGACCCTATTCACACACTACACCCACCCCAGACCCTATTCACACACTACAGCCACCCCAGACCCTATTCACACACTACAGCCACCCCAGACCCTATTCACACACTACAGCCACCCCAGACCCTATTCACACACTACACCCACCCCAGACCCTATTCACACACTACAGCCACCCCAGACCCTATTCACACACTACACCCACCCCAGACCCTATTCACACACTACAGCCACCCCAGACCCTATTCACACACTACACCCACCCCAGACCCTATTCACACACTACAGCCACCCCAGACCCTATTCACACTACAGCCACCCCAGACCCTATTCACACACACACCCCAGACCCTACACAGCCACCCCAGACCCTATTCACACACTACAGCCACCCCAGACCCTATTCACACACTACAGCCACCCCAGACCCTATTCACACACTACAGCCACTCAAGACCCTATTCACACACTACAGCCACCCCAGACCCAATTCACACACTACAGCCACCCCAGACCCTATTCACACACTACTAATATACTACTAATATTCTACAGCCACCCCAGACCCTATTCACACACTACGAATATACTACTAATATTCTACAGCCACCCCAGACCCTATTCACACACTACTAATACACTACTAATATACAGCCACCCCAGACCCTATTCACACACTACTAATACACTACAGCCACCCCAGACCCTATTCACACACTACTAATATACTACTAATATACTACAGCCACCCCAGACCCTATTCACACACTACTAATATAGCCACCCCAGACCCTATTCAGACACTACTAATATACTACAGCCACCCCAGACCCTATTCACACACTACTAATACACTACAGCCACCCCAGACCCTATTCACACACTACAGCCACCCCAGACCCTATTCACACTACTAATATACTACAGCCACCCCAGACCCTATTCACACACTACTAATACACTACAGCCACCCCAGACCCTATTCACACACTACAGCCACCCCAGACCCTATTCACACACTACTAATACACTACAGCCACCCCAGACCCTATTCACACACTACTAATACACTACAGCCACCCCAGACCCTATTCACACACTACTAATATACTACAGCCACCCCAGACCCTATTCACACCCTACTAATACACTACAGCCACCCCAGACCCTATTCACACACTACAGCCACCCCAGACCCTATTCACACACACAGCCACAGACACTATTCACACACTACAGTCACCCCAGACCCTATTCACACACTACAGCCACCCCAGACCCTATTCACACACTACAGCCACCCCAGACCCTATTCACACACTACACCCACCCCAGACCCTATTCACACACTACAGCCACCCCAGACCCTATTCACACACTACAGCCACCCCAGACCCTATTCACACACTACAGCCACCCCAGACCCTATTCACAGACTACTAATATACTACTAATATACTACAGCCACCCCAGACCCTATTCACACACTACTAATATACTACAGCCACCCCAGACCCTATTCACACACTACTAATACACTACAGCCACCCCAGACCCTATTCACACACTACAGCCACCCCAGACCCTATTCACACACTACAGCCACCCCAGACCCTATTCACACACTACACCCACCCCAGACCCTATTCACACACTACAGTCAACCCAGACCCTATTCACACACTACAGCCACCCCAGACCCTATTCACACACTACAGCCTCCCCAGACCCTATTCACACACTACAGCCACCCCAGACCCTATTCACACACTACACCCACCCCAGACCCTATTCACACACTACAGCCACCCCAGACCCTATTCACACACTACACCCACCCCAGACCCTATTCACACTACAGCCACCCCAGACCCTATTCACACACTACAGCCACCCCAGACCCTATTCACTACACCCACCCCAGACCCTATTCACACACTACAGCCACCCCAGACCCTATTCACACACTACAGCCACCCCAGACCCTATTAACACACTACAGCCACCAAGACCCTATTCACACACTACAGCCACCCCAGACCCTATTCACACACTACAGCCACCCCAGACCCTATTCACACACTACTAATATACTACTAATATTCTACAGCCACCCCAGACCCTATTCACACACTACGAATATACTACTAATATACTACAGCCACCCCAGACCCTATTCACACACTACTAATACACTACTAATATACTACAGCCACCCCAGACCCTATTCACACACTACTAATACACTACAGCCACCCCAGACCCTATTCACACACTACTAATATACTACTAATATACTACAGCCACCCCAGACCCTATTCACACACTACTAATACGCTACAGCCACCCCAGACCCTATTCAGACACTACTAATATACTACAGCCACCCCAGACCCTATTCACACACTACTAATACACTACAGCCACCCCAGACCCTATTCACACACTACAGCCACCCCAGACCCTATTCACACACTACTAATATACTACAGCCACCCCAGACCCTATTCACACACTACTAATACACTACAGCCACCCCAGACCCTATTCACACACTACAGCCACCCCAGACCCTATTCACACACACTAATACACTACAGCCACCCCAGACCCTATTTACCAATACACTACAGCCACCCCAGACCCTATTCACACACTACTAATATACTACAGCCACCCCAGACCCTATTCACACCCTACTAATACACTACAGCCACCCCAGACCCTATTCACACACTACAGCCACCCCAGACCCTATTCACACTACAGCCACCCCAGACACTATTCACACACTACAGTCACCCCAGACCCTATTCACACACTACAGCCACCCCAGACCCTATTCACACACTACAGCCACCCCAGACCCTATTCACACACTACAGCCACCCCAGACCCTATTCACACACTACTAATATACTACTAATATACAGCCACCCCAGACCCTATTCACACTACTACATATACCCTATTCAGACACTAATATACTACAGCCACCCCAGACCCTATTCACACACTACTAATACACTACAGCCACCCCAGACCCTATTCACACACTACTAATATACTACAGCCACCCCAGACCCTATTCACACACTACTAATATACTACAGCCACCCCAGACCCTATTCACACTACTACAGCCACCCCAGACCCTATTCACACTAATATACTACAGCCACCCCAGACCCTATTCACACACTACTAATACACCACTAGCCACCCCAGACCCTATTCACTACAGCCACCCCAGACCCTATTCACACACTACAGCCACCCCAGACCCTATTCACACACTACAGCCACCCCAGACCCTATTCACACACTACAGCCACCCCAGACCCTATTCACACACTACAGCCACCCCAGACCCTATTCACACTACTAATACACTACAGCCACCCCAGACCCTATTCACTACAGCCACCCCAGACCCTATTCACACACTACAGCCACCCCAGACCCTATTCACACACTACAGCCACCCCAGACCCTATTCACACACTACAGCCACCCCAGACCCTATTCACACACTACAGCCACCCCAGACCCTATTCACACACTACTAATACAGCCACCAGACCCTATTACTACAGCCACCCCAGACCCTATTCACACACTACAGCCATAGCTAACACACTACAGCCACCCCAGACCCTATTCACACACTACTAATATACTACTAATATACTACAGCCACCCCAGACCCTATTCACACACTACAGCCACTACAGCCACCCCAGACCCTATTCACACACTACCCCAGACCCTATTCACACACTACAGCCACCCCAGACCCTATTCACACACTACAGCCACCCCAGACCCTATTCACACACTACAGCCACCCCAGACCCTATTCACACTACAGCCACCCCAGACCCTATTCACACTACTACAGCCACCCCAGACCCTATTCACACACTACAGCCACCCCAGACCCTATTTCACACACTACAGCCACCCCAGACCCTATTCACACTACACACCCTATTCACACACTACTAATATAGATACTACAGCCACCCCAGACCCTATTCACACACTACTAATATCACACACTACCAGACCCTATACTACAGCCACCCCAGACCCTATTCACACACTACTAATATACTATTAATATACTACAGCCACCCCAGACCCTATTCACACACTACTAATATACTACAGCCACCCCAGACCCTATTCACACACTACTAATACACTACAGCCACCCCAGACCCTATTCACACACACACTACAGCTACCCCAGACCCTATTCACACTACAGCCACCCCAGACCCTATTCACACACTACAGCCTACCCCAGACCCTATTCACACTACAGCCACCCCAGACCCTATTCACACACTACAGCCACCCCAGACCCTATTCACACTACAGCCACCCCAGACCCTATTCACACACAGCCACCCCAGACCCTAGCACACACTACAGCCACCCCAGACCCTATTCACACACTACAGCCACCCCAGACCCTATTCACACACTACAGCCACCCCAGACCCTATTCACACACTACAGCCACCCCAGACCCTATTCACACACTACAGCCCCCAGACCCTATTCACACTACAGCCACCCCAGACCCTATTCACACACTACAGCCACCCCAGACCCTATTCACACACTACAGCCACCCCAGACCCTATTCACACACTACAGCCACCCCAGACCCTATTCACACACTACAGCCACCCCAGACCCTATTCACACACTACAGCCACCCCAGACCCTATTCACACACTACAGCCACCCCAGACCCTATTCACACACTACAGCCACCCCAGACCCTATTCACACACTACAGCCACCCCAGACCCTATTCACACACTACAGCCACCCCAGACCCTATTCACACACTACAGCCACCCCAGACCCTATTCACACACTACAGCCACCCCAGACCCTATTCACACACTACAGCCACCCCAGACCCTATTCACACACTACATATACTACTAATATACAGCCACCCCAGACCCTATTCACACTACACACTACAGCCACCCCAGACCCTATTCACACACTACAGCCACCCCAGACCCTATTCACACACTACTAATATACAGCCCCCAGACCCTATTCACACACTACAGCCACCCCAGACCCTATTCACACACTACAGCCTACCCCATACCCTATTCACACACTACAGCCTCCCCAGACCCTATTCACCCTACAGCCACCCCAGACCCTATTCACACACTACTAATATACACCCCAGACCCTATTACTACAGCCACCCCAGACCCTATTCACACTACAGCCACCCCAGACCCTATTCACACACTACAGCCACCCCAGACCCTATTCACACTACAGCCACCCCAGACCCTATTCACACTACAGCCACCCCAGACCCTATTCACACACTACAGCCACCCCAGACCCTATTCACACACTACAGCCTCCCCAGACCCTATTCACATACTACAGCCACCCCAGACCCTATTCACTACTAACACTACAGCCACCCCAGACCCTATTCACACACTACAGCCACCCCAGACCCTATTCACACATACAGCCACCCCAGACCCTATTCACACACTACAGCCACCCCAGACCCTATTCACACACTACAGACCCTATTCCCAGACCCTATTCACACACTACAGCCACCCCAGACCCTATTCACACACTACAGCCACCCCAGACCCTATTCACACACACACTACAGCCACCCCAGACCCTATTCACACACTACAGCCACCCCAGACCCTATTCACACACTACAGCCACCCCAGACCCTATTCACACACTACAGCCACCCCAGACCCTATTCACACACTACAGCCACCCCAGACCCTATTCACACACTACAGCCTCCCCAGACCCTATTCACACACTACAGCCACCCCAGACCCTATTCACACACTACAGCCTCCCCAGACCCTATTCACACACTACAGCCTCCCCAGACCTATTCACACACTACAGCCACCCCAGACCCTATTCACACACTACAGCCACCCCAGACCCTATTCACACACTACAGCCACCCCAGACCCTATTCACACACTACAGCCTCCCAGACCCTATTCACACTACAGCCACCCCAGACCCTATTCACACACTACAGCCTCCCCAGACCCTATTCACACACTACAGCCACCCCAGACCCTATTCACACTACAGCCACCCCAGACCCTATTCACACACTACAGCCACCCCAGACCCTATTCACACACTACAGCCACCCCAGACCCTATTCACACACTACAGCCTCCCCAGACCCTATTCACACACTACAGCCACCCCAGACCCTATTCACACACTACAGCCACCCCAGACCCTATTCACACACTACAGCCACCCCAGACCCTATTCACACTACAGCCACCCCAGACCCTATTCACACACTACAGCCACCCCAGACCCTATTCACACTACAGCCACCCCAGACCCTATTCACACTACAGCCACCCCAGACCCTATTCACACACTACAGCCACCCCAGACCCTATTCACACACTACAGCCACCCCAGACCCTATTCACACACTACAGCCACCCCAGACCCTATTCACACACTACAGCCTCCCCAGACCCTATTCACACACTACAGCCACCCCAGACCCTATTCACACTACAGCCACCCCAGACCCTATTCACACACAGCCTCCCCAGACCCTATTCACACACTACAGCCTCCCCAGACCCTATTCACACACTACAATAGACCCTATTCACACACTACAGCCACCCCAGACCCTATTCACACACTACAGCCACCCCAGACCCTATTCACACACAGCCACCCCAGACCCTATTCACACACTACAGCCACCCCAGACCCTATTCACACACTACAGCCACCCCAGACCCTATTCACACACTACAGCCACCCCAGACCCTATTCACACACTACAGCCACCCCAGACCCTATTCACACACTACAGCCAGCCCCAGACCCTATTACTTACACTACAGCCACCCCAGACCCTGTTCACACAGCCACCCCAGACCCTATTCACATACTACAGCCACCCCAGACCCTATTCACACACTACAGCCACCCCAGACCCTATTCACACACTACAGCACACCCCAGACCCTATTCACACACTACAGCCACCCCAGACCCTATTCACACCTACAGCACCCCAGACCCTATTCACACACTACAGCCACCCCAGAATTCACACTACAGCCACCCCAGACCCTATTCACTACTAATTCACTACAGCCACCCCAGACCCTATTCACACACTACAGCCACCCCAGACCCTATTCACACTACAGCCACCCCAGACCCTATTCACACACTACAGTCTCCCCAGACCCTATTCACATACTACAGCCACCCCAGACCCTATTCACACACTACAGCCACCCCAGACCCTATTCACACACTACAGCCACCCCAGACCCTATTCACACACTACAGCCACCCAGACCCCCAGACCCTATTCACACTACAGCCACCCCAGACCCTATTCACACACTACAGCCACCCCAGACCCTATTCACACACTACAGCCACCCCAGACCCTATTCACACACTACAGCCACCCCAGACCCTATTCACACACTACAGCCTATTCACACACTACAGCCACCCCAGACCCTATTCACACACTACAGCCTCCCCAGACCCTATTCACACACTACAGCCACCCCAGACCCTATTTACAGCCACCCCAGACCCTATTCACACAGCCAGCCTCCCCAGACCCTATTCACACACTACAGCCTCCCAGACCCTATTCACACACTACAGCCACCCCAGACCCTATTCACACACTACAGCCACCCCAGACCCTATTCACACACTACAGCCTCCCCAGCCTATTCACACACCCCAGACCCTATTCACACACAGCCACCCCAGACCCTATTCACACACTACACCTAATTACCCCAGACCCTATTCACACACTACAGCCACCCCAGACCCTATTCACACACAGCCACCCCAGCCACTACAGCCACCCCAGACCCTATTCACACACTACAGCCTCCCCAGACCCTATTCACACTACACAGACTATTACAGCCACCCCAGACCCTATTCACACACTACAGCCTCCCCAGACCCTATTACACAGCCTCCCCAGACCCTATTCACACACACTCCCAGACCCTATTCATACTACAGCCACCCCAGACCCTATTCACACTACACTACAGCCACCCCAGACCCTATTCACACACTACAGCCACCCCAGACCCTATTCACACTACATACTACAGCCACCCCAGACCCTATTCACACACTACAGCCACCCCAGACCCTATTCACACACTACAGCCACCCCAGACCCTATTCACACACTACAGCCACCCCAGACCCTATTCACACACTACAGCCACCCCAGACCCTATTCACACACACTACAGCCACCCCAGACCCTATTCACACACTACAGCCACCCCAGACCCTATTCACACACCTATTACACTACAGCCACCCCAGACCCTATTCACACACTACAGCCTCCCCAGACCCTATTCACACACTACAGCCTCCCCAGACCCTATTCACACACTACAGCCTCCCCAGACCCTATTCACACACTACAGCCACCCCAGACCCTATTCACACACTACAGCCTCCCCAGACCCTATTCACACACTACAGCCACCCCAGACCCTATTCACACACTACAGCCACCCCAGACCCTATTCACACACTACAGCCTCCCCAGACCCTATTCACACACTACAGCCCACCCCAGACCCTATTCACACACTACAGCCACCCCAGACCCTATTCACACACTACAGCCACCCCAGACCCTATTCACACACTACAGCCACCCCAGACCCTATTCACACACTACAGCCACCCCAGACCCTATTCACACACTACAGCCACCCCAGACCCTATTCACACACTACAGCCACCCCAGACCCTATTCACACACTACAGCCACCCCAGACCACACTACAGCCTCCCCAGACCCTATTCACACACTACAGCCACCCCAGACCCTATTCACACACTACAGCCACCCCAGACCCTATTCACACACTACAGCCACCCCAGACCCTATTCCCTACAGACCCAGACCCTATTCACACACACAGCCTCCCCAGACCCTATTCACACCTACAGCCACCCCAGACCCTATTCACACACTACAGCCACCCCAGACCCTATTCACACACTACAGCCTCCCCAGACCCTATTCACACACTACAGCCACCCCAGACCCTATTCACACACTACAGCCACCCCAGACCCTATTCACACACCCTACAGCCACCCCAGACCCTATTCACACACTACAGCCTCCCCAGACCCTATTCACACTACAGCCTCCCCAGACCCTATTCACACACAGCCACCCCAGACCCCACACTACAGCCACCCCAGACCCTATTCACACACTACAGCCTCCCCAGACCCTATTCACACACTACAGCCTCCCCAGACCCTATTCACACACTACAGCCACCCCAGACCCTATTCACACTACAGCCTCCCCAGACCCTATTCACACACTACAGCCTCCCCAGACCCTATTCACACACTACAGCCTCCCCAGACCCTATTTACAGCCACAGACCCTATTCACAGCCACCCCAGACCCTATTCACACACTACAGCCTCCCCAGACCCTATTCACACACTAGCCTCCCAGACCCACACACTACAGCCACCCCAGACCCTATTCACACACAGCCTCCCCAGACCCTATTCACACACACAGCCACCCCAGACCCTATTCACACTACAGCCACCCCAGACCCTATTCACACACTACAGCCACCCCAGCCAGCCCTCCCCAGACCCTATTCACACACTACAGCCAGCCCCCAGACCCTATTCACACACTACAGCCACCCCAGACCCTATTCACACACTACAGCCTCCCCAGACCCTATTCACACACTACAGCCTCCCCAGACCCTATTCACACACTACCCCAGCCAGCCACCCCAGACCCTATTCACACACTACAGCCTCCCCAGACCCTATTCACACACTACAGCCACCCCAGACCCTATTCACACACTACAGCCACCCCAGACCCTATTCACACACTACAGCCTCCCCAGACCCTATTCACACACTACAGCCTCCCCAGACCCTATTCACACTACAGCCACCCCAGACCCTATTCACACTACAGCCACCCCAGACCCTATTCACACACTACAGCCTCCCCAGACCCTATTCACACTACAGCCTCCCCAGACCCTATTCACACACTACAGCCACCCCAGACCCTATTCACACACTACAGCCTCCCCAGACCCTATTCACACACTACAGCCTCCCCAGACCCTATTCACACACTACAGCCTCCCCAGACCCTATTCACACACTACAGCCACCCCAGACCCTATTCACACTACAGCCTCCCCAGACCCTATTCACACACTACAGCCTCCCCAGACCCTATTCACACACTACAGCCTCCCCAGACCCCACTACAGCCACCCCAGACCCTATTCAGCCACCCCAGACCCTATTCAGCCAGCCACCCCAGACCCTATTCACACACTACAGCCTCCCCAGACCCTATTCACACTACAGCCAGACCCCAGACCCTATTCACACACTACAGCCTCCCCAGACCCTATTCACACACTACAGCCTCCCCAGACCCTATTCACACACTACAGCCTCCCCAGACCCTATTCACACACTACAGCCTCCCCAGACCCATTCACACACTTCATGGGATCAAGCACCAGTCGTAATACTTACATATAACGGAGCTTGATGTGGATTCAGTTTCATGACCCTGGAAAGAATGAAAGTAGAATCAGTAGATCATACAGAAAACAGTTGGGATCATCCTACCTTAAGGAGTCCATGTATCACCTGTCTACCTGGTATCACATGACCAGAGCCCAGGTATCACCTGTCTACCTTGTATCACATGACCAGAGCCTTTACACCCCTGTTAAAGTTGGGATCATCCTACCTTAAGGAGTCCATGTATCACCTGTCTACCTGGTATCACATGACCAGAGCCCAGGTATCACCTGTCTACCTTGTATCACATGACCAGAGCCTTTACACCCCTGTTAAAGTTGGGATCATCCTACCTTAAGGAGTCCATGTATCACCTGTCTACCTGGTATCACATGACCAGACCCAGGTATCACCTGTCTACCTGGTATCACATGACCAGACCCAGGTATCACCTGTCTACCTGGTATCACATGACCAGAGCCTTTACACCCCTGTTAAAGTTGGGATCATCCTACCTTAAGGAGTCCATGTATCACCTGTCTACCTGGTATCACATGACCAGAGCCTAACACCCCTGTTAAAGTTGGGATCATCCTACCTTAAGGACCCCAGGTATCACCTGTCTACCTGGTATCACATGACCAGAGCCTTTACACCCTGTTAAAGTTGGTATCATCCTACCTTAAGGACCCCAGGTATCACCTGTCTACCTGGTATCACATGACCAGAGCCTAACACCCCTGTTAAAGTTGGGATCATCCTACCTTAAGGACCCCAGGTATCACCTGTCTACCTGGTATCACATGACCAGAGCCTTTACACCCCTGTTAAAGTTGGGATCATCCTACCTTAAGGACCCCAGGTATCACCTGTCTACCTGGTATCACATGACCAGAGCCTAACACCCCTGTTAAAGTTGGGATCATCCTACCTTAAGGACCCCAGGTATCACCTGTCTTCCTGGTATCACATGACCAGAGCCCAGGTATCACCTGTCTACCTGGTGTCACATGACCAGAGCTTTACACCCCTGTTAAAGTTGGGATCATCCTCCCTTGAGGAACCCAGGTATCACCTGTCTACCTGGTATCACATGACCAGAGCCTAACACCCCTGTTAAAGTTGGGATCATCCTACCTTGAGGAACCCAGGTATCACCTGTCTACCTGGTATCACATGTTAGGCTCTGGTCATGTGTATCAGACGATACCATCCTGTTCTGTGTGTCTGTTATCAGACGATGCCATCCTATGTTCTGTGTGTCTGTTATCAGACGATACCGTCCTATGTCTGGTGTGTCTGTTGTCAGACGATGCCGTCCTCTGTCTGGTGTGTCTGTTGTCAGACGATACCATCCTATGTCTGGTGTGTCTGTTGTCAGACGATACCGTCCTGTGTTCTGTGTGTCTGTTGTCAGACGATACCGTTCTGTGTGTCTGTTGTCAGACGATGCCGTCCTATGTCTGGTGTGTCTGTTGTCAGACGATGCCGTCCTATGTCTGGTGTGTCTGTTGTCAGGACGATACCATCCTATGTCTGGTGTGTCTGTTGTCAGACGAACCGTCCTGTGTTCGTGTGTCTGTTGTCAGACGATAGCGTCCTGTGTTCGGGGTGTCTGTTGTCAGACGATACCATCCTATGTTCTGTGTGTCTGTTGTCAGACAATACCGTCCTATGTTGTGTGTGTCTGTTCAGGAGAGATTTTATAAAGCAACATGGACTGCTTATGAGGTCAACTAATACAGAGCATCAGGACAACAAGACAGCATAGGTTATTACTTATGAGGCCAGCTGATACAGAGCATCAGGACAACAAGACAGCATAGGTTATTACTTATGAGGTCAGCGCTCTGTAACAAACAAGACTGACCACAAATGATTAATTAAAGTAAATAGGAGGAGATACAGTACATATGAGTTATGACAGGCTCATGAGGACTAATCATATGATATGACATGATCTCTTTATTGTCCTCAAGGGGAAAGTAGGACAGTGAAGGGTAGACACAGGAACAGTGAAGGGTAGTTGTTAACAGGAACAGTGAAGGGTAGACACAGGAACAGTGAAGGGTGGACACAGGAACAGTGAAGGGTAGACACAGGAACAGTGAAGGGTGAAGACACAGGAACAGTGAAGGGTGGACACAGGAACAGTGAAGGGTAGACACAGGAACAGTGAAGGGTAGACACAGGAACAGTGAAGGGTAGACACAGGAACAGTGAAGTAGACAGGAACAGTGAAGGGTAGACACAGGAACAGTGAAGGGTAGACACAGGAACAGTGAAGGGTAGACACAGGAACAGTGAAGGGTAGACACAGGAACAGTGAAGGGTAGACACAGGAACAGTGAAGGGTAGACACAGGAACAGTGAAGGGTAGACACAGGAACAGTGAAGGGTAGACACAGGAACAGTGAAGGGTAGACACAGGAACAGTGAAGGGTAGACACAGGAACAGTGAAGGGTAGACACAGGAACAGTGAAGGGTAGACACAGGAACAGTGAAGGGTAGACACAGGAACAGTGAAGGGTAGACACAGGAACAGTGAAGGGTAGACACAGGAACAGTGAAGGGTAGACAGGAACAGGAACAGTGAAGGGTAGACACAGGAACAGTGAAGGGTAGACACAGGAACAGTGAAGGGTAGACACAGGAACAGTGAAGGGTAGACACAGGAACAGTGAAGGGTAGACACAGGAACAGTGAAGGGTAGACACTGGAACAGTGAAGGGTAGACACAGGAACAGTGAAGGGTAGTTGTTAACAGGAACAGTGAAGGGTAGACACAGGAACAGTGAAGGGTAGACACAGGAACAGTGAAGGGTAGACACAGGAACAGTGAAGGGTGGACACAGGAACAGTGAAGGGTGGACACAGGAACAGTGAAGGGTAGTTGTTAACAGGAACAGTGAAGGGTAGACACCTTAAAGAAATGTAACCACTAACAACTGTAAGTGGCCCTGGATAAGAGCCTGTAAAGAAATGTATCCACTAACAACTGTAAGTGGCCCTGGATAAGAGCCTGTAAAGAAATGTAACCACTAACAACTGTAAGTGGCCCTGGATAAGAGCCTGTAAAGAAATGTATCCACTAACAACTGTAAGTGGCCCTGGATAAGAGCCTGTAAAGTAATGTATCCACTAACAACTGTAAGTGGCCCTGGATAAGAGCCTGTAAAGTAATGTATCCACTAACAACTGTAAGTGGCCCTGGATAAGAGCCTGTAACATTTTTAAAAATGTAAAGCAGAAGTGTAATCGATTGGCTGTGCCCATGGCAATGTTATAAAATGAGTTTGGATGAATCAATAGAGAAAGCTTACCCCAAGCTATTCCAGAGAACGATGAACAGATATCGTTTACTGGATCCACACTAGACGCAGCAGGTGTGTTGATAATGAGGGTGATGTGTATTTCCTAGTGTTAGACCACCTGTTAGTCAGGACTCTCTCCCAGGGCTCATGGCTCATTACTGGCAGATAAATATATCTTTGTGCTGCTAGCAGGTGGAGACGGTGTGGGGAGGGGGGATAAAGGCGGATTAAACCTGTGATGTCACAGGTGGAGGGAGGAGCAGAGGAGATGAGCAAACTACAGGTCAAGTGTCTCTGTACATACAGGGAACTGCTACAGAGCTGCTCCACCTAGCCTCCGTCACTGTCTATGTAACAACATGTTAGTGTTATGTTGTTACTAGGAGCTGCTCCACCTAGCCTCCTTCACTGTCTATGTAACAACATGTTAGTGTTATGTTGTTACCAGGGAGCTGCTCACCTAGCCTCCTTCACTGTCTATGTAACAACATGTTAGTGTTGTTACCAGGAGCTGCTCCACCTAGCCTCCATCACTGTCTATGTAACACCATGTTAGTGTTGTGTTGACCCAGAGTCAGATGGACTTGTGGATACCATTTGTATGTCTCTGTGTCCAGTATGAAAGACGTTAGAGGTACAGTTGAAGTTGGAAGTTTACATTCACCTTAGCCAAATACTTTTAAACTCAGTTTTTCACAATTCCTGACATTTAATCCCAGTAAAATTCCCTGTTTTAGGTCAGTTAGGATCACCACTTTATTTTAAGAATGTGAAATGTCAGAATAATAGTAGAGAGAATGATTTATTTCAGCTTTTATTTCTTTCATCACATTCCCAGTGGGTCAGAAGTTTACATACACTCAATTAGTATTTGCTAGCATTGCCTTTAAATTGTTTAACTTGGGTCAAACGTTTCGGGTAGCCTTCCACAAGCTTCCCACAATAAGTTGGGTGAATTTTGACCCGTACCACCTGACAGAGCTGGTGTAACTGAGTCAGGTTTGTAGGCCTCCTCGCTCGCACACGCTTTTTCAGTTCTGCCCACAAATGTTCTATAGGATTGAGGTCAGGGCTTTGTGATGGCCACTCCAATACCTTGACTTTGTTGTCCTTAAGCCATTTTTCCACAACTTTGGAAGTAGGCTTGGGGTCATTGTCCATTTGGAAGACCCATTTGCGACCAAGCTTTAACTTCCTGACTGATGTCTTGAGATGTTGCTTCAATATATCCACATAATTTTCTCTCCTCATGACGCCATCTATTTTGTGAACTGCACCAGTCCCTCCTGCAGCAAAGCACCCCACAACATGATGCTGCCACCCCTGTGCTTCACGGTTGGCTACTGCCAACACACTGTCAATGACACTGACTCAACTCCAGCCACTTTAATAATGGGAAATGATGTAAATATATCACTAGCCACTTTAAACAATGCTACCTTATATAATGTTACTTACCCTACATTATTCATCTCATATGCATACGTAGATACTGTACTCTATATCATCGACTGCATCCTTATGTAATACATGTATCACTAGCCACTTTAACTATGCCACTTGGTTTACATACTCATCTCATATGTATATACTGCACTCAGTATCATCTACTGTATCTTGCCTATGCTGCTCTGTACCATCACTCATTCATATATCCTTATGTACATATTCTTTATCCCCTTACACTGTGTATAAGACAGTAGTTTTGGAATTGTTAGTTAGATTACTTGTTGGTTATTACTGCATTGTCGGAACTAGAAGCACAAGCATTTTCGCTACACTCATTAACATCTGCTAACCATGTGTATGTGACAAATAAAATTTGATTTGATTTGTTTTGATTTGGGGTGGTGTTCTTCGGCTTGCAAGCATCCATCTTTTCCTCCAAACATAACATTGACCGTTATGGCCAAACAGTTCTATTTTTGTTTCATCAGACCAGAGGACATTTCTCCAAAAAGTACGATCTTTGTCCCCATGTGCAGTTGTAAACCATAGTCTGGCTTTTCTATGGCGGTTTTGGAGCAGTGGCTTCTTCCTTGCTGAGCGGCCATTCAGGTTATGTCGATATAGGACTTGTTTTACTGTGGATATAGATATTTTTGTACCTGTTTCCTCCAGCATCTTCACAAGGTCCTTTGCTGTTGTTCTGGGATTGATATGCACTTTTCGCACCAAAGTACATTCATCTCTAGGAGACAGAACGTGTCTCCTTCCTGAGCGGTATGACGGCTGCGTGGTTCCTTGGTATTTATACTTGCGCACTATTGTCTGTACAGATGAACGTGGTTCCTTCAGGTGTTTGGAAATTGCTCCCAAGATGATGGAGACTTGTGGAGGTCTACAATATTTTTTCTGAGTTCTTGGCTGATTTCTTTTGATTTTCCCATGATGTCAAGCAAAGAGGCACTGAGTTTGAAGGTAGGCATTGAAATACATCCACAGGTACATCTCCAATTGACTCAAATTATGTCAATTAGCCTATCAGAAGCTTCTAAAGCCATGACATCATTTTCTGGAATTTTCCAAGCTGTTTAAAGGCACAGTCAACTTAGTGTATGTAAACTTCTGACCCACTGGAATTGTGATACAGTGAATTATAAGTGAAATAATCTGTCTGTAAAGAATTGTTGTCGTGCACAAAGTAGATGTCCTAACCGACTTGCCAAAACTATAGTTTGTTAACAAGAAATTTGTGGAGTGGTTGAAAAATTAGTTTTAATGATTCCAACCTAAGTGTATGTAAACTTCCAACTGTAGTTTCACAAGGCAATGCTAATAATGTCACGAACCTCGCCGAAGATGGTGCCTCTTCCTGTTCGGTGCTAATACACTACAATGCCAATGCTAATAAGAAGATGGTGCCTCTTCCTGTTCGGTGCTAATACACTACAATGCCAATGATAATAAGAAGATGGTGCCTCTTCCTGTTCGGTGCTAATACACTACAATGCCAATGCTAATAAGAAGATGGTGCCTCTTCCTGTTCAAAGCCAATGTGCTAATACACTACAATGCCAATGCTAATAAGAAGATGGTGCCTCTTCCTGTTCGGTGCTAATACACTACAATGCCAATGCTAATAAGAAGATGGTGCCTCTTCCTGTTCGGTGCTAATACACTACAAAGCCAATGCTAATAAGAAGATGGTGCCTCTTCCTGTTCGGTGCTAATACACTAATACACTAAGAAATGGTGCCTCTTCCTGCCAATGCTAATAAGAAGATGGTGCCTCTTCCTGTTCGGTGCTAATACACTACAATGCCAATGCTAATAAGAAGATGGTGCCTCTTCCTGTTCGGTGCTAATACACTACAAAGCCAATGCTAATAAGAAGATGGTGCCTCTTCCTGTACAAAGCCAATGCTAATAAGAAGATGGTGCCTCTTCCTGCTAATACACTACAATGCCAATGCTAATAAGAAGAAGATGGTGCCTCTTCCTGTTCGGTGCTAATACACTACAATGCCAATGCTAATAAGAAGATGGTGCCTCTTCCTGTTCGGTGCTAATACACTACAAAGCCAATGCTAATAAGAAGATGGTGCCTCTTCCTGTTCGGTGCTAATACACTACAAAGCCAATGCTAATAAGAAGATGGTGCCTCTTCCTGTTCCTGGTGCTAATACACTACAAAGCCAATGCTAATAAGAAGATGGTGCCTCTTCCTGTTCGGTGCTAATACACTACAAAGCCAATGCTAATAAGAAGATGGTGCCTCTTCCTGTTCGGTGCTAATACATTACAAAGCCAATGCTAATAAGAAGATGGTGCCTCTTCCTGTTCGGTGCTAATACACTACAAAGCCAATGCTAATAAGAAGATGGTGCCTCTTCCTGTTCGGTGCTAATACACTATGCAATGCCAATGCTAATAAGAAGATGGTGCCTCTTCCTGTTCGGTGCTAATACACTACAAAGCCAATGCTAATAAGAAGATGGTGCCTCTTCCTGTTCGGTGCTAATACACTACAAAGCCAATGCTAATAAGAAGATGGTGCCTCTTCCCTGCTAATACACTACAATGCCAATGCTAATAAGAAGATGGTGCCTCTTCCTGTTCGGTGCTAATACACTACAATGCCAATGCTAATAAGAAGATGGTGCCTCTTCCTGTTCGGTGCTAATACACTACAAAGCCAATGCTAATAAGAAGATGGTGCCTCTTCCTGTTCGGTGCTAATACATTACAATGCCAATGCTAATAAGAAGATGGTGCCTCTTCCTGTTCGGTGCTAATACACTACAAAGCCAATGCTAATAAGAAGATGGTGCCTCTTCCTGTTCGGTGCTAATACACTACAATGCCAATGCTAATAAGAAGATGGTGCCTCTTCCTGTTCGGTGCTAATACACTACAAAGCCAATGCTAATAAGAAGACTAATACACTACAAAGCCAATGCTAATAAGAAGATGGTGCCTCTTCCTGTTCGGTGCTAATACACTACAATGCCAATGCTAATAAGAAGATGGTGCCTCTTCCTGTTCGGTGCTAATACACTACAATGCCAATGCTAATAAGAAGATGGTGCCTCTTCCTGTTCGGTGCTAATACACTACAAAGCCAATGCTAATAAGAAGACACTACAATGCCAATGCTAATAAGAAGATGGTGCCTCTTCCTGTTCGGTGCTAATACACTACAATGCCAATGCTAATAAGAAGATGGTGCCTCTTCCTGTTCGGTGCTAATACACTACAAGCCAATGCTAATAAGCACAATGACTGGAAGTCTATTTAGTTCATTTCTTTGACCTTTATTTAAGAGGCAAGTCAGTTAAGAACAAATTCTTATTTTCAATGACGGCCTACCAAAAGGCAAAATACCTCCTGGGGATGGGGCCTGGGATTTAAAGAAATAATAAAATAAATAAATAACATAAATATAGGACAAAACACACATCACGACAAGAGAGACTACACAATACTACATAAAGAGAGACCTAACGTAGAAAGGCAGCAACACATGACAAATAAAATAAAATAAAATGTATTATTTATTTTATTTGTCACATACACATGGTTAGCAGATGTTAATGCGAGTGTAGCGAAATGCTTGTGCTTCTAGTTCCGACAATGCAGTAGTAACCAACGAGTAATCTAACCTAACAATTCCACAACGCTACCTTATACACACAAGTGTAAAGGGATAAAGAATATGTACATAAAGATATATGAGTGAGTGATGGTACAGAGCGGCATAGGCAAGATGCAGTAGATGGTATAGAGTACAGTATATACATATGAGATGAGTAATGTAGGGTTTGTAAACATAAAAGTGGCATAGTTTAAAGTGGCTAGTGATACATGTATTACATAAAGATGGCAAGATGCAGTAGATAATATCTATACAGATGATATCTATACACATGACATGTAGGGTATGTAAACATTATATTAAGTAGCATTGTTTAATGTGGCTACTGATACATTTTTTCCATCAATTTCCATTATTAAAGTGGCTGGAGTTGAGTCAATGTGTTGGCAGCAGCCACTCAATGTTAGTGGTGGCTGTTTAACAGTCTGATGGCCTTGAGAAAGAAGCTGTTTTTCAGTCTCTCGGTCCCAGCTTTGATGCACCTGTACTGACCTCGCCTTCTGGATGACAGCGGGGTGAACAGGCAGTGCCTCGGGTGGTTGTTGTCCTTGGTGATCTTTATGGCCTTCCTGTGACATCGGGTGGTGTAGGTGTCCTGGAGGTTAGGTAGTTTTCCCCCGGTGATGCGTTGTATAGACCTCACTACCCTCTGGAGAGCCTTACGGTTGTGGGCGGAGCAGTTGCCGTACCAGGCGGTGATACAGCCCGCCAGGATGCTCTCGATTGTGCATCTGTAGAAGTTTGTGAGTGCTTTTGGTGACAAGCCGAAATTCTTCAGCCTCCTGAGGTTGAAGAGGCGCTGCTGCGCCTTCTTCACAACGCTGTCTGTGTGGGTGGACCATTTCAGCTTGTCCGTGATGTGTACCCTCTCCACTACTGTCCTGTCGATGTGGATAGGGGGGTGCTCCCTCTGCTGTTTCTGTTGTAGGAGGTGAGGGCCCTCACCCCCTCCCTGTAGGCTGTCCTGTCGATGTGGATAGGGGGGTGCTCCCTCTGCTGTTTCTGTTGTAGGAGGTGAGGGCCCTCACCCCTCCCTGTAGGCTGTCCTGTCGATGTGGATAGGGGTGCTCCTCTGCTGTTTCCTGAAGTCCACGATCATCTCCTTGGTCTGTTTGGATGTGTGATCTCTGTGGTAACTGAGGATAACTCTGATGCTGTCTGTATGGATGTGTGATCTCTGTGGTAACTGAGGATAACTCTGATGCTGTCTGTATGGATGTCTGATCTCTGTGGTAACTGAGGATAACTCTGATGCTGTCTGTATGGATGTCTATTATTAATGACTTGTAGCTTATTATTAATGACTTGTAGCTTATTATTAATGACTTGTAGCTTATTATTAATGACTTGTAGCTTATGCTTTCTGACTTGTAGCTTATTATTAATGACTTGTAGCTTATGCTTTCTGACTTGTAGCTTATTATTAATGACTTGTAGCTTATTATTCATGACATGTAGCTTATTATTAATGACTTGTAGCTTATTATTAATGACTTGTAGCTTATGTTTAATGACTTGTAGCTTATTATTAATGACTTGTTGCTTATGTTTTATGACTTTTAGCTTATGTTTAATGACTTGTAGCTTATGTTTAATGACTTGTAGCTTATTATTAATGACTTGTAGCTTATTATTAATGATGTGTACCTTATGTTTAATGACTTGTAGCTTGTTATTAATGACTTGTAGCTTATTATTAATGACTTGTATGTGAGGTGGTGAAGTAATTAAATCCACTGGTATATTGTAATCCATTCTCAGCCCTTTCTTCATTGTCTATTACTGTAACTCAACCATAGTTTCTGGTATATTGTACTGTAACTCAACCATAGTTTCTGGTATATTGTACTGTAACTCAACCATAGTTTCTGGTATATTGTACTGTAACTCAACCATAGTTTCTGGTATATTGTACTGTAACTCAACCATAGTTTCTGGTATATTGTACTGTAACTCAACCATAGTTTCTGGTATATTGTACTGTAACTCAACCATAGTTTCTGGTATTTGTTATCTTTCTGTATATTGAGTCAGATAAACATGTTTATAATTGTTTTGTCTTATTACAAGTCGCACGTGAGGTACAGTATTTCTAATATCAAAAATACCGTATATACACATTTTAAACACATCACTACAATGATGCATCCAGCTTCAGAGATACTAACTACAGCATTTCGCATAGACAGCAATGACCCACACATTACAACACCATTTAATTGTTTTACCATCACAAAACAAAGGGTTAGTATGTTTTCCTGTCTACCATCTCATAGTGGTCTTTCCTTTGGGGGTCAGGGTTATAATAATGGGTTAAGGCTGACTCCCAATCTGACTCCCAATCTATTACCTTTAAAAGATGAGGTTTGTTATAGTAAACTTTAGTTCTGCCCTGAACTTCTCTCCCTTCAACTAGGACACTGTTGTTCCCTTTGTGAATCAAGACATTGAGTAAAGTGAAGAGAATAGATGTGACCCGACTGAACAACCATGAAGGGTTGATGTGACTTATATCATGTAGCTATTATTTTACAACTGGTCTAATAATGTACAACAACAAATACAACGCTGGTCATCTAACTAAAGTATTTACTAAATAAACAGCATTTGGATTTAAAATACACACACAGCTCAATCAAGTCAAAAAGGTCCATATTCCTTAGAAATGTCAACATGTTGTTGATGTAAATATAGAACATGCTGTAAACCAGTGTTTCCCAGCCCTGGGGGTACTGGAGGACCAGGGTTGGGGGTACAGGAGGACCAGAGTTGGGAGTACAGGAGGACCAGAGTTAGGGGTACTGGAGGACCAGGGTTGGGGGTACAGGAGGACCAGAGTTAGGGTACTGGAGGACCAGAGTTGGGGGTACTGGAGGACCAGGGTTGGGGGTACAGGAGGACCAGAGTTGGGAGTACAGGAGGACCAGAGTTGGGGGTACTGGAGGACCAGGGTTGGGGGTACAGGAGGACCAGAGTTGGGGGTACAGGAGGACCAGAGTTGGGAGTACAGGAGGACCAGAGTTAGGGGTACAGGAGGACCAGAGTTAGGGGTACAGGAGGACCAGAGTTGGGATGTTGGGGGTACTGGAGGATCAGGGTTGGGATGTTGGGGTACAGGAGGACCATAGTTGGGATGTTGGGGGTGCTGGAGGACCATAGTTGGGATGTTGGGGGTACTGGAGGATCAGGTTGGGATGTTGGGGGTACTGGAGGATCAGGGTTGGGATGTTGGGGGTACTGGAGGATCAGGGTTGGGGGTACTGGAGGAACATAGTTGGGGGTACAGGAGGACCAGAGTTGGGGGTACAGGAGGACCAGGGTTGGGGGTACAGGAGGACCAGAGGTGGGAGTACAGGAGGACCAGAGTTAGGGGTACAGGAGGACCAGAGTTGGGAGTACAGGAGGACCAGAGTTAGGGGTACTGGAGGACCAGAGTTGGGGGTACAGGAGGACCATAGTTGGGGGTACAGGAGGACCAGAGTTGGGGGTACAGGAGGACCATAGTTGGGGGTACAGGAGGACCATAGTTGGGGGTACAGGAGGGCAAGAGTTGGGAGTACAGGAGGACCAGAGTTGGGAGTACAGGAGGACCAGAGTTAGGGGTACAGGAGGACCAGAGTTGGGATGTTGGGGGTACTGGAGGATCAGGGTTGGGATGTTGGGGGTACAGGAGGACCATAGTTGGGATGTTGGGGGTACTGGAGGATCAGGGTTGCGATGTTGGGGTACAGGAGGATCAGGGTTGGGATGTTGGGGGTACAGGAGGACCATAGTTGGGATGTTGGGGGTACTGAGGATCAGGGTTGGGGGTACAGGAGGACCATAGTTGGGGGGTACAGGAGGACCAGAGTTGGGGGTACAGGAGGACCATAGTTGGGGGTACAGGAGGACCATAGTTGGGGTACAGGAGGACCAGAGTTGGGAGTAATGGAGGACCAGAGTTAGGGTACTGGAGGACCAGAGTTAGGGGTACTGGAGGACTAGAGTTGGGGGTACAGGAGGACCATAGTTGGGGGTACAGGAGGACCAGAGTTGGGGGTACAGGAGGACCATAGTTGGGGGTACAGGAGGACCATAGTTGGGGGTACAGGAGGACCAGAGTTGGGGGTACAGGAGGACCAGAGTTGGGAGTACAGGAGGACCAGAGTTAGGGGTACAGGAGGACCAGAGTTAGGGGGTACAGGAGGACCAGAGTTGGGATGTTGGGGGTACTGGAGGATCAGGTTGGGATACAGGACCATAGTTGGGATGTTGGGGGGTACTGGAGGACCATAGTTGGGATGTTGGGGGTACTGGAGGATCAGGTTGGGATGTTGGGGGTACTGGAGGATCAGGGTTGGGATGTTGGGGGTACTGGAGGATCAGGGTTGGGGGTACTGGGAACATAGTTGGGGGTACAGGAGGACCAGAGTTGGGGGTACAGGAGGACCAGGGTTGGGGGTACAGGAGGACCAGAGGTGGGAGTACAGGAGGACCAGAGTTGGGGGTACAGGAGGACCAGAGTTGGGAGTACAGGAGGACCAGAGTTAGGGGTACTGGAGGACCATAGTTGGGGGTACAGGAGGACCAGAGTTGGGGGTACAGGAGGACCAGTTGGGGGGTACAGGAGGGTTGGGTACAGGAGGGCAAGAGTTGGGAGTACAGGAGGACCAGAGTTGGGAGTGGGATGTTGGGGGTACAGGAGGACCAGAGTTGGGATGTTGGGGGGTACTGGAGGATCAGGTTGGGATGTTGGGGTACAGGAGGACCATAGTTGGGATGTTGGGGGTACTGGAGGATCAGGGTTGGGATGTTGGGGGTACAGGAGGATCAGGGTTGGGATGTTGGGGGTACAGGAGGACCATAGTTGGGATGTTGGGGTACTGGAGGATCAGGGTTGGGGGTACAGGAGGACCATAGTTGGGGGTACAGGAGGACCAGAGTTGGGATGTTGGGGTACAGGAGGACCATAGAGGTACAGGAGGACCAGAGTTGGGGGTACAGGAGGACCAGAGTTGGGAGTAATGGAGGACCAGAGTTGGGGGTACTGGAGGACCAGAGTTAGGGGTACTGAGGACAGAGTTTACAGGAGGACCATAGTTGGGGGTACAGGAGGACCAGAGTTGGGGGTACAGGAGGACCAGAGTTGGGGGGGTACAGGAGGACCAGAGTTGGGAGTACAGGAGGACCAGAGTTAGGGGGTACAGGAGGACCAGAGTTGGGATGTTGGGGGTACTGGAGGATCAGGTTGGGATGTTGGGGGTACAGGAGGACCAGTTGGGATGTTGGGGGGTACTGGAGGATCAGGTTGGGATGTTGGGGTACAGGAGGATCAGGGTTGGGATGTTGGGGGTACAGGAGGACCATAGTTGGGATGTTGGGGGTACTGGAGGATCAGGTTGGGATGTTGAGGGGTACTGGAGGATCAGGGTTGGGATGTTGGGGGTACTGGAGGATCAGGGTTGGGATGTTGGGGGTACTGGAGGATCAGGGTTGGGATGTTGGGGGTACTGAAGGATCAGGGTTGGGGGTTGGGGGTACTGGAGGACCAGGGTTGGGATGTTGGGGGTACTGGAGGATCAGGGTTGGGATGTTGGGGTACAGGAGGACCAGAGTTGGGATGTGGGGTACAGGAGGACCCTAGTTGGGATGTTGGGGTACAGAAGGACCAGAGTTGGGGTACAGGAGGACCAGAGTTGGGGGTACTGTAGGACCTTGTTGGGATGTTGGGGGTACTGGAGGATCAGGGATGGGATGTTGGGGGTACAGGAGGACCATAGTTGGGGGTACAGGAGGACCAGAGTTGGGGGTACAGGAGGACCATAGTTGGGGGTACAGGAGGACCATAGTTGGGGGTACAGGAGGACCAGAGTTGGGGGTACAGGAGGACCAGAGTTGGGAGTACAGGAGGACCAGAGTTGGGGGGTACAGGAGGACCAGAGTTGGGATGTTGGGGGTACTGGAGGATCAGGGTTGGGATGTTGGGGTACAGGAGGACCATAGTTGGGATGTTGGGGGTACTGGAGGATCAGGGTTGGGATGTTGGGGGTACAGGAGGATCAGGGTTGGGATGTTGGGGGTACAGGAGGACCATAGTTGGGATGTTGGGGGTACTGGAGGATCAGGGTTGGGATGTTGGGGGTACTGGAGGATCAGGGTTGGGATGTTGGGGGTACTGGAGGATCAGGTTGGGATGTTGGGGGTACTGGAGGATCAGGGTTGGGATGTTGGGGGTACTGAAAGATCAGGGTTGGGGGTACTGGAGGATCAGGGTTGGGATGTTGGGGTACTGGAGGATCAGGGTTGGGATGTTGGGGGTACTGGAGGATCAGGGTTGGGATGTTGGGGTACAGGAGGACCAGAGTTGGGATGTTGGGGGGTACAGGAGGACCATTGTTGGGATGTTGGGGTACAGGAGGACCAGAGTTGGGGGTACAGGAGGACCAGAGTTGGGGGTACTGGAGGACCAGAGTTGGGATGTTGGGGGTACTGGAGGACCAGAGTTGGGGGTACTGGAGGACCAGAGTTGGGATGTTGGGGGTACTGGAGGACCAGAGTTGGGCTGTTGGGGGTACTGGAGGACCAGGGTTGGGCTGTTGGGGGTACTGGAGGACCAGAGTTGGGATGTTGGGGGTACTGGAGGACCAGGGTTGGGATGTTGGGGGTACTGGAGGATCAGGGTTGGGATGTTGGGGTACAGGAGGACCAGAGTTGGGATGTGGGGTACAGGAGGACCAGAGTTGGGGGTACAGGAGGACCAGAGTTGGGGGTACTGTAGGACCAGAGACCAGGGTTGGGATGTTGGGGGTACTGGAGGACCAGAGTTGGGGGTACTGGAGGACCAGAGTTGGGATGTTGGGGGTACTGAGGACCAGCTGTTAGGGTACTGGAGGACCAGAGTTGGGCTGTTGGGGGGTACTGGAGGACCAGAGTTGGGATGTTGGGGGTACTGGAGGACCAGAGTTGGGCTGTTGGGGGTACTGGAGGACCAGGGTTGGGCTGTTGGGGGTACTGGAGGACCAGAGTTGGGCTGTTGTGGGGTACAGGAGGACCAGAGTTGGGGGTACAGGAGGACCAGAGTTGGGGGTACTGGAGGACCAGAGTTGGGGGTACAGGAGGACCAGAGTTGGGGGTACAGGAGGACCAGAGTTGAGGACCAGAGTTAGGGGGTACTGGAGGACCAGCTGTTGGGGGTACAGGAGGACCAGGGTTGGGGGTACAGGAGGACCAGATTTGGGGGTACTGGAGGACCAGAGTTGGGATGTTGGGGGGTACTGGAGGACCAGGGTTGGGCTGTTGGGGGTACTGGAGGACCAGGTTGGGATGTTGGGGGTACTGGAGGACCAGAGTTGGGATGTTGGGGTACTGGAGGACCAGAGTTGGGATGTTGGGGGTACTGGAGGACCAGGAGTTGGGATGTTGGGGGTACTGGAGGACCACAGTTGGGATGTTGGGGGTACTGGAGGACCACACTGGAGGACCAGGTTGGGATGTTGGGCGGTACTGAGGACCAGAGTTGGGATGTTAGGGGAAGTACTGGAGGACCAGAGTTGGGATGTTGGGGGTACTGGAGGACCAGAGTTGGGATGTTGGGGGTACTGGAGGACCAGAGTTGGGATGTTGGGGGTACTGGAGGACCAGAGTTGGGATGTTGGGGGTACTGGAGGACCAGAGTTGGGATGTTGGGGTACTGGAGGACCAGAGTTGGGATGTTGGGAGGATCAGGTTGGGATGTTGGGGGTACTGGAGGACCAGAGTTGGGCTGTTGGGGGTACTGGAGGACCAGAGTTGGGATGTTGGGGGTACTGGAGGACCAGAGTTGGGATGTTGGGGGGAGACCATAGTTGTACTGAGGACCAGAGTTGGGCTGTTAGAAGTACTGAGGACCAGAGTTAGGGGTTGAGGACTGTTTACAGGGAGGACCATAGTTGGGGGTACTGGAGGACCATGGAGGACCATAGTTGGGAGTACAGGAGGACCATAGTTGGGGTACTGGAGGACCAGAGTTGGGGGTACAGGAGGACCAGAAGTACAGGAGGACCAGAGTTAGGGTACAGGAGGACCAGAGTTGGGATGTTAGGGGTACTGGAGGACAGGGTTGGGATGTTAAGTACAGAGGACCATAGTTGGGATGTTGGGGGTACTGGAGGACCAGAGTTGGGATGTTAGAGAGTACAGGAGGACCAGGTTGGGATGTTGGGGGTACTGGAGGACCAGATGTTGGGGGTACTGGAGGACCAGGGTTGGGATGTTGAGGGGTACTGGAGGACCAGGGTTGGGATGTTGGGGGTACTGGAGGACCAGATAGTTGGGATGTTGGGGGTACTGGAGGACCAGAGTTGGGATGTTGGGGGTACTGAAGGAGGGTTGGGGGTGGGGTACAGGGTTGGGATGTTGGGGGTACTGGAGGACCAGGGTTGGGATGTTGGGGGTACTGGAGGATCAGGGTTGGGATGTTGGGGGTACTGGAGGACCAGGTTGGGATGTGGGGTACAGGAGGACCTGTTGGGATGTTGGGGTACTGGAGGACCAGGGTGGGGGGTACTGAGGACCAGAGTTGGGATGTTGGGGACCAGTACTGAGGACCAGAGTTGGGATGTTGGGGTACTGAGGGGGTACTGGAGGACCAGAGTTGGGCTGTTGGGGGTACTGGAGGACCAGGTTGGGGGTACTGGAGGACCAGGGTTGGGATGTTGGGGGTACTGGAGGACCAGGGTTGGGATGTTGGGGGTACTGGAGGACCAGAGTTGGGGGTACTGGAGGACCAAGGACCAGAGTTGGGATGTTGGGGGTACTGGAGGACCAGAGTTGGGGTACTGGAGGACCAAGTTGGGCTGTTAGGGTACTGGAGGACCAGAGTTGGGCTGTTAAGTACTGGAGGACCAGAGTTGGGCTGTTGGGGGTACTGGAGGACCAGAGTTGGGCTGTTGGGGGGTACTGGAGGACCAGGGTGGGCTGTTGGGGGGTACAGGAGGACCAGGGTACAGGAGGACCAGGGATGTTGGGGGTACTGAAGGACCAGTTGGAATGTTAAGTACGGAGGAGGACCAGGGTTGGGATGTTGGGGGTACTGGAGGACCAGGTGGGCTGTTGGGGGTACTGGAGGACCAGGGTTGGGCTGTTGGGGATACTGGAGGACCAGTTGGGTGGGGGTACTGGAGGACCAGCTGTTTAGTACTGAAGGACCAGAGTTGGGATGTTGGGGGTACTGGAGGACCAGGGATACTGGAGGACCAGGGGTGGGGGTACTGGAGGACCAGAGTTTGAGAGTTGGGGGTACTGAGGACCAGAGTTGGGCTGTTGGGGGTACTGGAGGACCAGGGTTGGGACCAGGGTTGGGGGTACTGGAGGACCAGGGTGGGCTGTTGGGGGTACTGGAGGACCAGATTTGGGCTGTTGGGGGTACTGGAGGACCAGGGTTGGGGGTACTGGAGGACCAGAGTTGGGGGGTTCTGGAGGACCAGGGTTGGGCTGTTGGGGGTACTGGAGGACCAGAGTTGGGCTGTTGGGGGGTAATGAGGACCAGAGTTGGGCTGTTGGGGGGGTACTGGAGGACCAGAGTTGGGCTGTTGGGGGTACTGAAGGACCAGAGTTGGGCTGTTAAGGGGTACAGGAGGACCAGAGTTTGGGCTGTTGGGTAGGAGGGACCAGAGTTGGGCTGTTGGGGGTACTGGAGGACCAGAGTTGGGCTGTTGGAAGTACTGAGGACCAGAGTTGGGCTGTTGGGGGTACTGGAGGACCAGGCTGGGCTGTTGGATGGGTACTGGAGGACCAGGGTGGGGGGTACTGGAGGGCTGTTGGGGGTACTGGAGGACCAGGGTTGGGCTGTTGGGGGGTACTGAGGACCAGAGTTGGGCTGTTGGGGGTACTGGAGGACCAGGGTTGGGCTGTTGGGGGTACTGGAGGACCTAGGAGTTGGGCTGTTAGAAGTACTGGAGGACCAGAGTTGGGCTGTTGGGGGTACTGAGGACCAGTTGGGGGCTGTTGGGGGTACTGAGGACCAGAGTTGGGCTGTTGGGGGGTACTGGAGGACCAGTTGGGCTGTTGTGGGTACCACTGGGTTTGGGCTGTTGGGGTACTGGAGGACCAGAGATTTGGGCTGTTGGGGGTACTGGAGGACCAGAGTTGGGCTGTTGGGGAAGTACAGGAGGACCAGAGTTGGGCTGTTGGGGGTACTGGAGGACCAGAGTTGGGCTGTTAGGGTACTGGAGGACCAGGGTGGGCTGGGGGTACTGGAGGACCAGAGTTGGGCTGTTGGGGGTACTGGAGGACCAGGTTGGGCTGTTGGGGGGTACTGGAGGACCAGAGTTGGGCTGTTAGGGGGTACTGGAGGACCAGGTTTGGGCTGTTGGGGGGTACTGGAGGACCAGAGTTGGGCTGTTGGGGGGTACTGGAGGACCAGAGTTGGGCTGTTGAGGGCACTGGAGGACCAGGATTGGGCTGTTAGGGGTACAGAGTTGGGCTGTTGGGGGTACTGAGGACCAGAGTTGGGCTGTTGGGGGTACAGGAGGACCAGAGTTGGGCTGTTGGGGGTACTGGAGGACCAGAGTTGGGCTGTTGGGGTACTGGAGGACCAGAGTTGGGCTGTTGGGGGTACTGGAGGACCAGAGTTGGGCTGGGGGGTACTGGAGGACCAGAGTTGGGCTGTTGGGGGTACTGGAGGACCAGAGTTGGGCTGTTGGGGGTACTGGAGGACCAGAGTTGGGCTGTTGGGGGTACAGGAGACCAGAGTTGGGCTGTTGGGGGTACAGGAGGACCAGAGTTGGGCTGTTGGGGGTACTGGAGGACCAGAGTTGGGCTGTTGGGGGTACTGGAGGACCAGGTTGGGCTGTTGGGTACTGGAGGACCAGGTTGGGGTTAGAGTACTGGAGGACCAGGTTGGGCTGTTGGGGGTACTGGAGGACCAGGGTGTGGGCTGTTGGGGGTACTGGAGGACCAGAGTTGGGCTGTTAGAAGTACTGAGAGGACCAGGGTTGGGAAACAGTGCTGTAAATGATACTTAGTGACTTTAAAAATAGAGGTAAAATATAAAAGTGTCTAAACTCACATTTTCACATAATTTTAGAAAAAACAGACAACCAAGACATGATTTAACAGAATCACTATCATTCTACTGGAAAAGGACTGAACACAGACTAGACAGGGTTTAACAGAATCAGATCTAGAACACAGCTCTTCTGGACAAGGAGAGACTGAACACAGACTAGACAGGGTTTAACAGAATCAGTATCTAGAACACAGCTCTTCTGGAAAAGGAGAGACTGAACACAGACTAGACAGGATTTAACAGAATCAGTATCTAGATCATTCTTCTGGACAAGGAGAGACTGAACACAGACTAGACAGGATTTAACAGAATCAGTATCTGAACACAGCTCTTCTGGACAAGGAGAGACTGAACACAGACTAGACAGGGATTTAACAGAATCAGTATCTAGAACACAGCTCTTCTGGACAAGGAGAGACTGAACACAAACAATACAACAAACATATTGGTACGTCAACAGATGCATCCACTGTACAGCAGAAGAGGTTGTGGTCCTGGTTAATAGATACAACAGGAGCTGAAGACCAGATGCTAAAGCGATACACAGGGATGAATATATATAAATGGAGTCCTTGGAAAGAAGGGAGTTGTGGAATAGAATGGAGGGGTTTCTGAACCACATTCAGTGGTTCAGCTGGAAAGTTAATTAAGGGCAAAGAGGAAATGGGACAAATCAAGCACATGACTACCCGAGATGAACGCTCACACAATGGAATGGAACAAGGACAATGGAAAATTGGTTCTGAATCGTACAATAGCGTTACGTTGAAACCTTAGCCGTCGTTGAATTCCAACCCAAATGTCAACCCAATACCTTTCCTGAACAGTTAGTTTTAAATCAAAGCACAACATGGTAAAACTGTCTGTCATCTTCCAAGTAGATATATTTCTCATCTCGTATTCTTTCATTTAAAATCATTTAAAACACATTTTAAAACATAGCAAATACAGAGTGACATGTCCTGCTCTACCTGGGTGGTATTTTGAGGGTGTACAGAAGAAAACACAATATCAAACAATGTAAAATGGTGACATGTCTTGATGAGGGTACCGTTCTTTCTATACATCACCATGGGAACAGAAAGCCCCCCCCCTATTCTGTCACACACAACTCACTTCACATGTGGAAGTCTCTCTCCCAACTGACCAACCTATATGTACAGACATCTTTATTTGGCCGTGACGTTGTAAAGGTTTGCAAAATTCCACTAACTTTCCCCAAATTCCCACGTTTAAGCAGGAAGTCTGTGAATCCTCCCACCAAGATGTTTTGAGAACCTGTGGAAAGTCACAGGAATTTTACAACCTTGATGTTGTAGATGTTTAGCTGTTTTCACTCCAGGATCTCTCCCGTGTGTCGGGCAGTTTGGTGGCCAGCAGACCTCCACAGTTTGGGCGGCAACGCCAGAAAAATGGGGATGATCTTGTGATGCCGATGAACTTGGCAAAGATGATGCTGCCAATAATGGCTGCCAGCTTACAGGTACCGCTCAGCACTCCAAACGCTGTGCATCTGAGGAAGAGAGAGGTACAGACATCAGTAGCTTTAGGGCAGGTGCTTAAAGGACAGTTTACAACAGTGCTTCTCAACCAGCGGGTCGGGAGGTTTTGAATGGATCACAGGTGTCTGAGTAAAAACTACCTGCTTCAATTTGAAACAACCTGCTTCAGTTTGGGTCCCGAGGCAAAAC